>NW_010972109.1:185037-193340 GCF_000463585.1 Tarenaya hassleriana
TGGTAGCGGCTCCAGCACTGCCATTAGCTAACTACTACCCCCGCCTTTTTGAGTTTTGTGGGAATCCGAAAATGCGATTTACAATCACAAAAGGATCCAAATTCTAGGGTTCATGCAACGAAATGTAAACAAAAATTCTAACAACTCTAGAACAAGAATGTGTATGTCAAATACAAAACATGTTTCAATTACGTATCAAACCAGGCTCCGATATCATTGTTGGGTTTTGAAGATTCCTATACATGCGTTCACATGGTTTCTAGGTTTTTAATATTGCATTTTATGCAGCGAAATTATATAAAATGAAACTCAATCAATATAATTTATATACGCAATGATAAACATATCGATATACCAAACTATTTCGATTCAGAAGTCTATTACATACACTGAAATCAACATTCTCTATAGATAGTCCATATTCACGGGTGGAAGTGCATGCTAGAATACGATTTGGAGATAAAAAAAAAATGAAAATCGAAAGATCTTGAGAGACAGAGGGTGACAACCAAGTAAAAGAAGACAAAACAATTTTTTTTCTTCCTATACTTAACAAATGTTTTTTTTTTGGTTTTGTTTTCTGTTAATCCGAAAAAGAGTTTAATTATTTCACCACAAATGTATGTTACACATATTATAATGGGTTAACAATTAAGTGAAATAAAACTCCTTTATCTCATTAGCCAACATATGGATCCATTGGATCATTTAAATCTATCAAATAGATTTCTAATCATTTTTTTTAACTGATTGTGGTTAGAACAATATATTTATAACTTAAAAGAAAGGTCTTTTCCACCGTGGATCTGTTTCTTTCGAAGCAATTCAACGTTGAATCGACTTTTTACAAACATTTTTTGCTGGTTTATATAATATTCACATTTACAAAAAGAAACGTACACGTATACATACTTGTGAGCGCATTGATTCGACATTTTTTTTTCTTTGATCTATTTTCTCGGTTGCTTGGACACAACAGCTGTGACATCGGTCGCATAAACGCCTTGGAAATTGATGACAACGTTTGAACCGAAGCTTCGTGTTTTTTGGTCTCTGCAAATGTTTTGACCTTATTAGCATCTGTCAGAACAAAAACAGTTCACAAGTTCAAAACCAAGTAGAGATTATTAGTATTAATTTAATTAATTGAGGCATTCATTAATGCAAATTGAAATTAATTAATCGAATATAAGATCTAAAGGTTCCACCTCTCCGCGACTTTTGGATTCAACAATAAACTAAACGGAAAGATTCTCTTCATAAGATCTGGTTGTCTCTACCAAAGTCGTCCTAACTAAGATCCATACAATGACATTTTATTCTTCTATATTAGGTTTTAAAATCTAATTATTTAGTATTTCTTTCATCATGCTTTTAAAAATGTGGGGATTTCTTTCACTAAGAATATGTTTTCAAAAAATATTTGGCGTTTATATCCAAACGTGTGTGGAGAGATATATTCATCCAAACTTCTCCAATTTTTTGGAAAAATGTAATTAGATCAAAAGACTGGTTAACTTATGGATTATCAAAAAAATATATGTAAATATGTATATATAGCAAAAGAAAGTTACGAAAGGTTAGGTCTTTCGGTGAACTCATCTTTTGATGTTTACTTTTATATATATATATATATAATATGTATATATAGCAAAGGAAGTTACGAAAGGTTAGGTCTTTAGTGAACTCATCTTTTGATGTTTACTTTTATATATATATATATATATAAAGACAGGCTAAAGGAGAAAAAGTCTCCCTCTCGTATGGGTAACAGCGGGGAGTGGACCATGGCGTATGCCTAAAGGAAGAAAATGACCGACACATCTCTCTCTTAGTACTCAGATGAGATAAGGACGATTTGGTCATTCCACATCTGATTCGAGTGGACCCCAACAAGGTCGAAGAAAACAACGCACATATGGTGAAGACCAGAAAGAGTTTTACACTGATGGCACTGACCAAAGCGGCAGAATCATCTATCTACCTAACCATTGACATCGAGTCACCTATAATTGTTCTTGTACTAACAAAAATGTGAGAAACTATAACCAAAACCACAGCCACAATAATGACGATGATGCATGTATAAGAAAAGCTTACACTGATCAGAAAGGCAGGCTCTTGGAGGTAGAACTGGCGGTTAGGAACTTGAAATGCTCAGAGGGCACGACATCATGAGGCAAATTCGCTCTCTTCACAATTCTCTTCATGTTGTTCTGTAGACTCTGTTGAACCAGCTGCTTCACCGCTTTCCTCTCCTCGCTGATCATATCATCCATCCCATCTTTCGAGAGCCCTCTCGTGGTTAATAAGGACGGTGAAATCCCGTAGATCGGCTCGGATACCGCCCCGCAAGATCCAGCTGCACTTTTCGAGACTTGCTTTCCCTTGTCCATTCTTAAGCATTCGAGTATTCTTGACGCTCTCTTTTGGGCCAATGCAGTTCCTAAAAGGGTTAATTCGAGTAATGACGACTCGATACCCGCCTCGATCATGCTTTGTCGGTCTCCATATGCTTTGTGAGCCATTAACATGAGAATGTAGGTCGCTTTCTCTTGGCAGTTCGGCGAATCAGTCCAATTCAATACATCTACCAATAGGAGGAAAGCTTCCGGGACTGAACTGATGGCTTTTCGGCCTTCGGGGATGGAAACAACATTACTCAAGATGGCGAGAATCCTCTCGCTCACTTCCATGTCACCCAATGCGTTCACCAGAAAGGGGATCAAATCAGTTTCGAGGATGAATGAAACGTTAGGGTGATAGATAGAGAGATTGTAGAGGGCTCGAAGGGCGTCTTCTCTGGCTTGTCCACTGCATGAATCATCCATATTCTTGAGGGTTTTCACCAAGAGGGTATCGCACCTGATGAACCGATGATGGGTTTGTTCGAATCCAATGCGCTTAATCCGAGAAAATTTGCAACGACTGCTTCTGCAATTGCTGGGTTTGAAGCTTTTGGGGATTCGATTAGCTTCAGCATCTTATGAACAGCACCGGTTTTAACAATCGCTGCTTTATTCCTGTTGAATTAGTTCCGTGGAAGAAATCAGATTTGTATACAGGGAAACAGAAGTGAACCCAAATTCAAGTTCGTTGAAAATGTTCCTCTGAAAAAAGTAGTTTGGTAGATGAAAGGACAAAAAACGTGAAAGTGGCGTCGAAATCTATGATTCTCAGAACAAACAAAAAATTCATATGATGAACATTCCATGAAGGATCAAAACATACGGTATGAGAACATGCAATGCAAATTTGAACCCCTCAGAAAACAAACCGATCAGGAGAGTGACGAAGACTGACCCGTCGTTTCCGATTCCGAGATTGAGTAGAGCGTAGAGAGAAGCGATCTGAGCGTCCACGTCTGCGTTTGCGTCAGCGTCTGCGATTCGCGAGTCGTCAAACAAACTGACCAGCGGTGGAATAGCACCGAACATCGCGAGCGTCACTCTCGCCCCCGAGTCTTCTTTCGCCAGTAACCGCACTTTTCTTGCCGCCGCTAATTTCCCCTCTCCTACACCGTCGCCGTCGTGAGCCTCACGCGCCGCCGCAAATTGTAACTCCTTGACGACGCACTTCAGTTCCTCGAGCACTTCCTCCTTCTTCCTCGTCTCCACGCCAGCCTCCGCCACGGACAAATTCAACAGATCACAGAGCTTCTCCGATCTCACCTCCTTCTTCTTCTCCTCACCAGATGTCCGCTGCTTCCCCTCGGAAACAACGCCGTTTAACACAGGCCTTACCGCGGTCGCGTTCGCTCCAATCGAGATTCCTCCACCGCCGCAGCAGTCGTCATCTTCCCGGAGTTTGCGACGGTAACGGGAGCTTCCGCCACAGCTGACGGCGTCGAAGATTTTCCGGCGAAATGACAATCTCCAGAGACGGAAATAGTTGGCGGGGGTGGAGGAAGCGGCGGGAGTACAGTCGAGGATGAGAGATCCGACATTGCTCCGGTGAGGCTTCGGCATTGTATCCGATCAGGTTTCCGGCGACACAAAACCTACATTTGCAGTCAGAGAGAGAGAGAGAGATTGTTCGTTTTGCGAGCGAAAACAGAGGAAACTAAATGATTTTTGAGAGATTAGTGATTGTAGAAGTTTCTTTTTTTATTTATTTTAATTTATTTATAAGTTTAGGTTTTTGTGCTGTTTTTTTAGAGTGTTGGCCTTCTGTCTGGTTCAAGTCAGATTTGGCTCGGTTCGAATCAAAATAAATTGATTTATTCTGAATTCATTTAAAAAAATAATCGGACTCGCTATTATTTACAAACGAATCTTGAGAGAATCGGTTTAATTCGTCAAAAAATGAACCGATAACGAATAACTCGCTAGTTAAATTCATTTTGAGACCTCTAGCCACCAATAGCATATTCGAGATTTTCAAGGTTTTTTAATCACCAAACAGAATAATTTAAGTTTTAAAATTTTAGAACTCAATCTGAATCCCTAGACCTTAGATACTAAAATTTTTAACATTTACCTTTATTCCAAATTTGATGACATATTTAATGAATCGTATGGGTCAGCCAGTAACTCGGAAAATGGCATATTGAGAATTAAAATTCCTTATACGGTTGTTCAAGTGAGAGCTCAGCAACATCGAGAGTTTGAGGTCTGTTCTTTCTTTGGTAAAATTCCGAGTAGGGTTAAGACTTTTGTTGTATTGAATCACCTGTGGGGGAAATAACGGTGACTTGAAATTCATAAGCTTACCGATGAATCGATCCTGATTCGTATCCATTTGTCACAACTCATAGAGTGTTTTGTCGAGTTTTTTTATGGGACTATGTTAAATATAAAGTTAGTACAAATTACTACTTCTCCCCACAAGTTCTGAGGAGATCCGAAACTAATTAGTATAGCATTCATAATTTCTTTCGGCGTTCTATTTTTGCGTTCAACAATGTCATTATGTTCTGACATGGTTTACGCATAATTATGCAAAAGGCGGTTCATATTCACCTCTTCTATCGCTTCTCAAAATTTTGGTTTTCTTTCTAAATTGATTTTCAACTTCGTTTTTATAGAGATTAAACATCTCTATTGTCCCATTTTTACTTCTCACTAAATAGAGATAACCATACCGAGTACAATCATCAATAAAAGTAATTTATTACTTCTGTCCACTTTTGGTTTGCACATATTACAAATCGCATACATTTGTATATATTAATTCCAAAGATTCAGTACTTTGTTCAATATTTTTAAACGAAGACTTAACAAATTTCGCTTCAACGTAGATTTTACATTTGCGGTTTTTGTCCAATTTAAATTTTGGAAATAGATTAAAAAACACTAATCTTTGCATTGACTTGAGTTTCATATGTTTTAATCTACCATGCAATAATCTGAACTCATCAAAGTAAGCAGAAGAAGTAGAAGCTTTATTAATCCCATTTACAGTTATATTGTTTGCCACATTGGTGTTACAAATAGTCATCACATTCATCTTGAACATATCATTTGTTAGATAACATCTACCAAGATGCACACCATCTTTTGACAATACAATTTTTTTAGATTAAAAAACTAGCTTAAAACATTTCTTTGCCATCACATATCCAGAGAGCAGGTTCTTGCGAATGTCTAGCACATGAAAAAATCTCAGTGAGTGTCTTTTTTCTAGATATCATCTTCAGGATAACTGAACCCTTGCCTTCCAATTTTGGATGTCATAGAGTTTCTTATATATCATCTTTCTCTGGTGACAGTGTGATAGGTGGTGAATATCCATCTGTTACCACAGATGTGGCGAGTTACTCCAATGTCAATCCACCATTCTCTCGAATAATCTTCGTCCATGTTCACTTCTGACACAACTGCTACAAAGTCTGATTCCCCATTTTCTATTTCAGCTACATGAGCTTGAGTCTTATTTCCAATTTTCTTCAGGATACTTTCCTTGCGATGATAATAATCATTCATTAGATGTCTAGTCTTGCCATAGACATATCAATTCCCCTTGAATTTTTTGGAGTTGACATTCTTATCGATCTTCCGATTTTTACTCCCTTTGGTCTTAGTCATCTCAATAAGTTTATCTTGGATCCAAACTGTACATTCATTTTAAGAATAGGTTAAGACTCCTGCCAAATCCTCACGAGATGATGTAAATCCTTCAAAGACATGTCCTTAAGTTTTTGTCTCAGGTCATTCTTGAAACTCGTCCAGGATGGAGGCAATGTTTCAATCAGAGTTATCACCTGGAACCGTTCATTCACCATGATGTCTTCTCCCGCCAAGTTGTGGAAAATGATTTGCAATTCATCTACTTATTCCACAACACTCCTTGTATCTACCATTCGGTAGTTTAGGAGCTTGACTACCACCATTCGCCGTTGGCTAGTCTTTTCGACCCGATACTTATGATCAATTGCTTTCTAGAGTTGCTTGGTTGTAACATATTTGGAGAAAACACCATAAAGTGAATCATCCAAACCGTTCAACACAAAGTTTCAACACATGAATCTATTATGTTTCCATTGTTGGCAACTAACTAGAGATTGAGCATTGTCTTCCTCTGGGATTGGTTCCTCATCAGTGAGTACCATGACAACTTAAGTTGTGTTAAGAAAAGCAATATCTTTGTTGCTAGCGTTTGAAATTTTGATACTTAAATTGTCCGGGTCTCTCAATCAGACCGATTGGCACAATAGGAATTGCTTGATTTTCGAGGTTCACAACAACCAAAAGTATTCCTGGTGGGATAACAATGTTTGCAACATTTGGCACTTGATTATTCACATTTGTACCAACAACATCATGATTAACGGGATTCGTAACTTTCGTTATGTGATTCTCAACATCAATATCCATAGTAGAAATCTCATTCCCTGGAGTAGTATTTAAATCCATGGGATTTCTTGGATTATCAATGATCTGTAGAATAAATCCAATCATTGTTGGTTTTCACAAATCTTATAAACTAAACCGAATTTTATTTAACTTATAAATTGGTTTGCCTTACTTTTAGTGATAGTCGGATGACTCACACCGATTTTCACGTCTTTACTATGAGGAGGGTATAAAGGGCTTCCTTTTTAAATCCGGTCCGCTAAGATAAAACTTGCTTCCCCAATTTATAGAAAACGTTGATGGGATTCCTGGGATCTCTAGAGCGAATCCTATTTCTAAGAGATCGATTCTAGGGTTTGCGCATCGGATGTAAAACAAAAATTTAATAAACCCTAGAACCATGCTTCTATGAATCGAAGAAACGTTAGAACGCTTACCTCAATCGATCCGGGGCCTGCATCAATTGAAGAATTCGTCTGATCACGAAAGGGAGGAAGAATACCTCGCCCTCTACACGTATCCACACCTCGGGATGGATTCCAACGGTTGGAACTTGTCTGCTAGGACTCGAATCTGCTATTCGGTTTTGTACTTCGAGAAAACGGGACTTCGATCACACTCTCAACCTCTTGGATCTCACCAAAAGTCTGTCAAAAGTATTCTAAAGTCGGCCCTACTTCATTAGGGTTTAATCTCCTTCTTATAAAGTGATTTAACCCTAATTTCGGTTTAATTTTGGAAAAACACGAAGGCCGGAACGGACGGTCCAGAAAAGCACGTGGACCGTCCGTTCCAGTACATAGAACGGACGGTCTACCCGTTATGTTGGGTTTCCTGGGATCTCTAGAGCGAATCCTATTCCTAAGAGATCGATTCTAGGGTTTGCGCAGCGGATATAAAACAAAAATTTAATAAACCCTAGAACCATGCTTCTAATGAATCGTAGAAACGTTAGAACGCTTACCTCAATCGATTCGGGGCCTGTATCAATCGAAGAACACGTCAGATCACGAAAGGCAGGAAATTACCTCGCCCTCTACACGTATCCACACTTCGGGATGGATTCCAACGCTTGGAACTTGTCTGCTAGGACTCGAATCTCTATTCGATTTTGTGCTTTGAGAAAACGAGACTCTTCGGTTTTCGAACTCTTTGGATCTCACCCAAAAGCTCTATCAAACCTCTGAAAGTCGGCACCAAAAAGTCTACCCCGAATTAGGGTTCTAATCTCTTTCTTATAAAGTGATTTAACCCTAATTTCGGTTTAATTTTCGAAAAACCGGAACCTGGAACGGACGGTCCAGAATTGCACGTGGACCGCCCATTCCAGTAAGGCAGAACGAACGGTCTACGTTTAGTGCGGACCGTCCTTTCTATCATCATAGAACGGACGGTCTGCGTGTTGTCGTGGACCGTCCGTTCTGCTTCCCAGAACGGACGGACCACGCATCCGGACCGTCGGGTCTCGACCCGTCCGACTCGGTTTTCCGTCGTTTTCTCTCGTGCATT
>NW_010972109.1:193890-223965 GCF_000463585.1 Tarenaya hassleriana
ATGGACAAGCCACCTTATCTGATTTGACTGCTTTCTCGTTCACTGAGTTCGACTGTCTGAAATAGACGGCGTTCGTCTATAGTGTGGCCACACATTTCTACATTCTCGCTCACACGAGGGGCCCAGCGATATCTCTCTCTTTTACGAGAGGTACAAATCCCGTCTTGACTATCTACAATCCAACACATGATTCGTTTCGTACCTGACACACGCCTTTATAGTCCTCCTGTTACGCAGAACGTTTGACGTATTCAAAGCACGCAACTCCTCATGTTGGATTCCGTAGATATCTCAGGTCTTAGGATCCAATCATGGAACCGCCATATGAGATTCAAGTCATGACGCTAGTCAATGTGACAATCTCATGCGGGTAATCCAGTATTCCGTTCTCCAACGAATACCTATAACTGTGATCGTATCCAATACCTATGATCATCTTTATGATCATCAATCACACATCATACTAGTCTTGTTATATCATTATTCCCACAATGATACATGACTAGGGAGTTTAGTATTGTTCATAACAATACATGGATTTCACAACATATTAAAGCATGCACAATACGTAATGAATCAAACACTAATCCATAATACCATAGAAAGTATCAATACATCAAATGTATCATAATAAAGCTCGCGTAACAGTACATCATAGAGCACTAAACCAACAAAAGTTTCATCCGATTTTGTTCAATCGAATTTTCTTTTTTTTTTTAAAAAAAACAATATTCCAATTTTTTTTTCGTAAAACACTTTTGAGTAAAAGATTTTGGGATTAATCTTTTACGCTTTTAGACTAATCTCTTTGAATTTAATTTGGATTTTTTAGACTAATCTTTTTTAATTTAATATTGGTCCAAAACAAAACTTTTCAATTTGGACTAAACTCTTTGAGTTTAATTGGATCAATATTCAATATTAAATTTGGACCTTAAATTTAAATGAGCTAAACTTATTAATATTTGGAGGAAAAAACAACCTATTGTTTTTTTAGGGAAATTCCATTAAAACCCATATATTTTTCTCTCTTCGCAATTTTAATCCTATACTTTTTTTATCCAAATAAACTCTATACTTATTATATCTAACAATAAAATATCTATATTTTTAAAAAATCGGCAAATAAAATCATAAATAAAAAAGTTGGCTATTCAATGCTGACATGGCATCCTAATCACTCGTCACACCATTTATCACCTACCACATCATCAACCATATAATATTTAAAAATATTAATTGATAAAAATAATAAAAATATAATAATATTAATAAAAATAAAATAAAATAATAAAATAATAAAAATTATTTATATACATTCATATACACATACATATATCACATATATATACATATACATATACATACATATATATAGATATATACATATATATACATATATATATATATATATGCACATAATGTTTTGAATATATACATATACACTGGGGAACCCACCTTGTATCCATTGGGGCATGTGCCCCAATAACATTAGAAAAAAAGGTTTCCATATAAATTTGACACAATTTTAAAAAAAAGAAAAATCGAATATAAATACCTTTATTTTTACAAAAATCTCACATAAATACTTGAACTATAAAATTTTCATATAAATACCTGAATTTTTCTAAAATCCTATATAAATATCTAGACTTCTGAAAAACTCCTAAATAAACCCAAAATACGTTAACAACGTCACCTATTTTTTATTTGAAAAATAACTGAAATTTGTATTTATTTGAATTTTTTTTTAAAAATCTAGGTATTTATATAGGATTTTTAAAAGTTTAGGTATTTATATGGAAATTTTATAGTTTAGTTATTTATTTTTTTGACTTTTTTAAATATTATCCTCCACTTATTATGATATGCCCCCACTTAATTTTTTTTTCTAGATCCGCTATTACACATCCATATATACATATATACATATATATATATATATATTATATGTATGTATATCCATGTGTTATATGCATATATGTATGTATGTATATGTATATATGTGTATATACATATATATATATGTATATGTATATATATGTATATATGTGTGTATATGAATATATATAAGTAACTTTTATTATTTTAATATTTTATTTTATTCATAATTAATATTATTATAATTTTTTATTAGTTTTATTAATTAATATTATTAAAAGAAAAATATCTGAAAATTTTTGAACTTGTAATTTGGTATAATATTAATTTCTGGATCTATAGGTGTACCTATTTATTTACGAATTTATAGTTTTGAACAAGTAATTCCAGAACTTTTTTTAATACTGTAATTCCTAAACTTGCATTTTTGAACATAATAATTCCTAAACTTTGCTTTAGTCAATTAGTGGTATGGACGATTATAGAACTGTTAAGCAAGTTTAAGAATTATTGTGTTAAAAAATATAATTTCGGGAATAAATAGATGTACCTATAAATTTGTGAATTAATATTACATCAAATTATAAGCCCAAAAATTTTCAGGTATTTTTTTCTATTATTAAATAGTATATGGTTGATAATATGGCGGATGATTAGGATGTCATTTCAGTATTGAATAGTCAACTTTTTTGTTTAGGGTTTTATTTACCAATTTTTTAAAAGTATAGGTATTTTATTGTTAAATATAATAAGTAAAAAGATTATTTGGATATATGGGGTTAAAATTGCGACGAGAGAAAATTACAAGGTTTTTAATGGAATTTACCTTTTTTTCAACATTTTTTTAACCAAGTTTTTTTAAGATCCAAATTCGTGTGAAGTATTTATGCCTAAACTTAAACGAGATTTAGGTACTTACTCGAGAAGTTTGCCTCGTGTTAACCATCATATCGAACTTCAGATTATTGGGGACGGCGGTTGTTGATGACGACAAAGTTCCGGTAATTCCAATAATTCTAGATAAATAATAAAAGATTATTGTCGAGGTCTGTGAAACATCTTTTCATTAAGTTCGATTTCCGTACCACCTCTAAAACTTCGAGACTATTGGAGCATGGTGAACTTTCAGGATACAACGACCGTATATTCGAAAGAAGTTTTCCTGAATAACAAGCAAACTCAGAGAGAGATATGAGTAAAAATGTGAATGCTTTTTTTTTCTCTAAAATGCTTGTTTTTTTTTCTGTGTAGAATGAGCTAACCTAAAACTTCTATTTATATTAGAGGGAAGAATCTCAAGATAAAATCAATCAGATTTTATTTTGATGTTATATCGATTGATGTTTATTATATTTGATAGATTTTCTATAGATTTTATTCTGATTTGATTTTTCCAAATCAATCAAAAATATTTCTCAATATTCTGCAGATTTTTTATTAAAGTTTCTAAAATTTTTCACGGACCGCACTTCTCACGGGATAGACCCGTTTTGATTCATCAAATAAACTCAAATCCAACCATATTAAAATCAAGATGATCAAAGATAGATGAATCTAACATAAATTTATGCGCTTAAAGTTTATTAGGTCACCAAATCATCTCATGACTAAATAGGAGAATGTAAGAACCCATTAGAGAATTAATTGGATTCTTTGAAGGATTTTAATTTGGGCTTTTGGATTTTAATATTAATTTGATTCTTTGAAGGATAAGAACCCATTAGAGAATTAAAGTCAAGAGATATTATTGAAATCCCCTCTTCTTACTCTAATACAACTAGTGTTTCTGCATCCTAACATTATAGTTTAGTATTTCTGTCAATTAAGAAAAAACTTACACTACAAGAGAAATGAGAGAAAACCCTAGAAGACTTTTGGTTCTTAAAGTTATTCTGTTGCAATACATGGATCCATGTATGTTTTTCTTATCTATGTTTTATTGATAGTTTGTGTGAATTATGCGAACACAGATCCAATTTATCGTTTGAGTTTTCATAAAATCAAATCCCCAAAAACCTTAAAGATATCTTACAGATCTTCCTTCACAACCGAGCTTTCTTTGATGCCTCTGTTGGTTGTAATGCTCTAGGATACTCCGTGATATGACATTTTGACTATGTGATGACTCGTTGCTTTATGAATGCATTACATTCCCGTTATATGATTGGCATGTTTGTTATATTTCGGCATCCTTGAATCATTATAGAATGATTCTAAACTCCCTGGTCAGTTATCATTGTGGGAACTATGATGAATTAAGACTAGCATGAGGTGTGATTGATGCATTGGATGCATATCACAATCATGGGTACTCGTTGTGAACGAGTGACTGGTTGACCCGCATGAGATTGTCACATGGACAGAGTCATGACTTGAATCTCATACAGCGGTTCGTTCTCGGATCCTCAGACCTGAGATGTCTAGAGTATCTGATATGAGGAGTGGCGTGTCTTGACTGCGTCAAACGTCGTCTTTAACCGGATGATCATAACGGCGTTGATCAGATACGTTCACGAATCATATGGAGATAATAGACATGCAATATGGGACTTATCACCTCCTCAATAGGAGAGATATCGCTGGGCCCTCTCGTGGAAGTCGGACTATGAAAATGCGTGGCCACGCTATAGATGAAGTTGCATCTATTTTATTAGTCGATTTGCCAAGACGAGAAAGCGGTTGAACTTGAAGGGTGGCTCAAACCATGCCCTTGTTCAACACATGATATCGTGAGATAAAGGATCAGAACTCGAGCTGTTATTGCCTTGGTTAGATCACCTCTAACTCAATTCAACGTGGGTAGTCATGGCGTCTTGCTAGAGGCTAACCATGACTTATAGATCGGGAATGGTTCTCGAGGCTGCTGCCACTGCGAATGGGCCTACAGGGTCACACACCATTAGGGATGGACTTATATGTGAAGTATCGGAAAGAAAGACTTGGATTTGGTCGGAAAAACCGTTTTCGGATCAAATCAGAGTGTCAGAACGTTTTCAGCCTTCTGACTCGGACCGAGTCAGTACTTGACTCGGACCAAGTCAGTTCCGAAGCCCAGAAAGTGTTTTGGGCTTGGCTGATGTTTTGACTCGGTCGAGTCAAAGTTTCGAGTCAAAGTTTTGACTTGGACTGAGTCAATACTAAATGGGCCGGGTCAAGAGTTGACAATGGGCTTGATTCAAGTCAGTTCAATCAAGATGTTCCGATCATATCGGTAGAATCAGAATCTCGGCTTAGACACTTGAAACGATGCAACAATTGCATCTAACAAAGTCTGACGAACTGACTCGGTCCGAGTCAACACTTGACTCGGTCCGAGTCAGAAGCCGAAATCATCTACAGAACAATCTGAACCAAAACTTGACAACCGGACAACTTTCTGTACTGACTCTGTCCGAGTCAAAACTGGCTTGGTCCGAGTCAGAAGTCTGTAAGGCCTCTGTTCATTTTGGTTCGTTCTGACTCGGTCGAGTCAACACTTGACTCTGTCCGAGTCAAAACTCTGATCTGTCGTTCTGACTCTTTCGTTCTGACTCGGTCGAGTCAAAACTCTGACTCTGTCCGAGTCAGAACTCTGGGAGACACTTTCAGGCCACGAAATCTAGGGTTTCACCCTAATTCGATGCGCCATCAAGCCGTCTACTTCCTGAAACTCATCCATGCATCAAATAATATTCATAATATCATAAACATGCATAGATCAGGCCTATCATGCAATTCTAACCATTAAAATCATGTAGGCAAGCAACAAGCACGGCGATATACAGAGAACCAGGCTCTGATACCACTGTTGGGTTTTAGGCTACAGATTCCTAGCATGCGATCATATCGATCTAGGGTTTGGTTTACTAGGTTGACTCGGACAGAGTCAAGTGTTGACTCGACCGAGTCAGAACGAAACCAAAATGAACAGAGGCCTTACAGACTTCTGACTCGGACCAAGCCAGTTTTGACTCGGACAGAGTCAGTACTGAAAGTTATCCGGTTGTCAAGTTTTGGTTCAGATTGATATGATTTCGGCTTCTGACTCGGACCGAGTCAAGTGTTGACTCGGACCGAGTCAGTTCGTCAGACTTTGTTAGATGCAATTGTTGCATCGTTTCAAGTGTCTAAGCCGAGATTCTGATTCTACCGATATGATCGGAACATCTTGATTGAACTGACTTGAATTCAGTCAAGATTTCATTGTGTTCAAGTCACATATACCTCATGAAATCTCAAGCTATTACCGCCCATTAGTAGAGCAACTGTCAAGGCCTCGATCGTCATGGTTACGGGTCATGCCCTAGCTGAGCGTGCCTGATTATCTTGGTGAGGCAGTATGGAGAAATCGTGATTCTCATAGCTTGAATATGGTTGAGCTTGAATTGGGTTATCAAGTCGGACTTGGACCTGATGGTAAGGATGGGATGAGGAACATGCAGTGATAGCGTATCACTATCCCATACACATCTAGGAATCACATAGGATGTGATTGACAATGGGTTGTCTACCTAAATAGCATTTTTTTGAGCGTCATGCCCTAGCTGACTCAAAAGCATGTGAAATATGGATCCTAGCTCACTTAGAAACTCATTGAGGGTGTTTTTCTTAGTGGGAGCCTGTCATATTGCATCTATTGTCTGTGTTAGTGTGTGTACTAAGCGACTTGCATGTTTTATGTCTTTTGTTTTGTCTTTTTCTGTAGAATATGACTGCTGCAGGTAATCTGGCTAATCTCTCCATGCGATCCATCCTGGATCGGGAGAGACTCACTGGTGGAAACTTTCTCGACTGGTACCGCAACCTGAGAATGGTTCTCAGGCATGAGCGGAAGCTCTACGTGCTGGAAGAAGCCGTTCCAGAGGATGAACCAGCGGCCAATGCGCCCAGGGCTGTCAGAGATGCTTACCATAAGCACATCAATGACAACCTGGACGTGACCTGTCTGATGCTCGGATCTATGTCGGCTGAGTTGCAGAAACAACTCGAAGGAACTGATGCCTTCGAGATGATCGAGCATCTCAGGACTATGTTCGAGGAACAGGCAAGGGTCGAACGATTTAACGTCCTTAAGAACCTGGTCAACTGTAAGATGACCAATGGTTCACCCGTGAGTACTCATATCCTCAAGATGAAGGGTTATCTAGAGGATCTTGACAGACTAGGGTTGGAGGTTAGTCGTGAGTTGGCAGTAGACCTAGTTCTCCAATCCCTGCCGCATAGTTTTGACCAGTTTGTCATGAACTATAACATGCACGGGATGGAGAAGGACTTGACCGAACTACATGGGATGTTGCGATCGGCCGAGCAGAACATCAAAGTCGAGAAGAATGTCCTAATGGTTGGAAAGAGTTCCAACAAGAGGAAGCGTTCCAAGGGCGTGAAAGGCAAGGGCAAAACGGCAAGTGTTGCCGCCGAGCCTAAGCCGAAGGCCGAGAAGGGAGAGTGCCATTTCTGCCATGCCATCGGGCATTGGCGCAGAAACTGCAAACTCTACCTGGAAGATCAGAAGAAGAAGAAGCTTGCAGAAGCTTCATCTTCGGGTATCTTTGTTATAGAGGCTAACTTGTTTACTTCTACATCATGGGTATTGGATACCGGATGTGCCTCACACATTTGTGGAAATGTGCAGGGCTTGAGAAGAAGTAGGCAGCTAGCGAAGGGAGAAGTGGATCTCCGCGTCGGGAATGGAGCAAGAGTTGCTGCGTTGACCGTCGGGACTTATGATCTTACTTTACCTTCTGGACTTGTGTTAGAACTACATGATTGTTATTTTGTACAGTCGAACGACTTAAATCCGACCTATCTCTGGCATTGTCGACTTGGTCACATCAATGAGAAACGCATTGCGAAGCTTCATTCTGATGGACTTCTTGATTCTTTTGATTATGAATCAATCGAATCATGCGATTCCTGTTTGATGGGCAAGATGACAAAATCTCCTTTTACTAGAAAAGGAGAACGGGCTACGGAGTTGCTAGAACTCATACATAGTGATGTATGCGGTCCTATGAGCTCTCCCGCTAGAGGAGGTTATCTGTACTTTGTTACGTTTACTGATGATTTCAGTAGGTACGGTTATGTCTACTTGATGAGACATAAGTCTGAAACGCTTGAATTGTTCAAGACTTTCAGAAACGAGGTGCAGAACCAACTTGGCAAGACGATCAAGTTGCTTCGATCTGATCGAGGTGGCGAGTATATGAGCCAAGAGTTCACTGACTATCTGGCAGATTGTGGGATTGTCTCACAGCTGACTCCACCTGGAACGCCACAATGGAATGGCGTTTCCGAGAGGAGGAACCGAACCTTATTGGATATGGTACGGTCTATGATGAGTCAGGTCGATCTTCCTAAATCCTTCTGGGGATATGCTTTGGAAACTGCAGCGCTTATACTGAACAACTGTCCAACAAAGTCGGTTCAGAAGACTCCATATGAGATATGGACTGGGAAGCGTCCCAGGTTAGCATTCATGAAGATTTGGGGATGTGACGTTTACGTGAAACGTCTTGCTTCTGATAAGCTATCCGCCAAGTCTGATAAATGCATATTTGTGGGTTACCCTAAGGAAACTAAAGGGTACTGGTTCTACAACCCATCTGAGAACAAAGTGTTTGTTGCTCGGAATGGATCTTTCTTGGAGAGAGAGTTCGTCTCCAAGAGAGTTAGTGGGAGTAGAATAGATCTCGAAGAAGTTCGAGAACCACAAATAGTCGAGGAACCGAGTGAACAGGGCGAATCAGTTCAACCTGTGTCACAAGTTGTTGAGACAGCACCTCCTAGTGAACCTCGGAGATCTGGTAGAATTCGCCAAGAGCCTACAAGATATGGTTTTCTTGTGACTGGAAACGATGAACTCATGTTGTTAGAACATGACGAGCCTACGTCGTATTCAGAGGTTGTGGCGAGTTCCGATTCCGAGAAATGGCACCAGGCCATGGAGTCTGAGATGCAGTCCATGTACGACAACAAAGTATGGACTTTGGTCGACTCATTCGATGGTATTAAGACCATTGGATGTAAGTGGGTTTTCAAGAAGAAAACCGACATGGATGGCATCGTGCATACCTATAAGGCACGACTCGTCGCGAAAGGGTTTCGGCAGATTCATGGTATAGACTATGATGAAACCTTTTCACCAGTTGTGATGCTTAAATCCATACGGATTCTGCTGGCCATAGCTGCGTATTATGACTATGAGATATGGCATATGGACGTCAAGACCGCATTCCTTAACGGGAATTTGCTCGAGGATGTGTACATGACACAACCCGAGGGTTTTGTTGATCCTAAGAGTCCGAGGAAGGTGTGCAAGCTTCAGAGATCCATTTATGGATTGAAGCAGGCTTCGAGGAGCTGGAATCTTCGATTTGACGAGGCAGTCAAAATGTTTGGCTTCCTGCAAAACGAAGATGAGTCATGTGTTTACAAGAAGGTCAGTGGGAGCGCAGTGGTCTTCTTTGTACTTTATGTGGATGATATATTGCTCATCGGAAATGACATTCCTACCTTGCAAGGAGTAAAATCCTGGCTAGGATCAGTTTTTTCGATGAAGGACTTAGGAGAAGCCGCCTATATTCTAGGAATCAAGATCTATAGAGATAGATCGAGAAGGCTTCTTGGTCTAAGTCAGAGTACATACATTGACAAGGTCTTGAATCGGTTCAAGATGCAAGACTCCAAGAGGGGTGCCTTGCCAATGGGACATGACGTTGCTCTTAGCAAGACTCAGTGTCCAAAGACACAGGATGAGCAAGAGCGCATGAGTAGGATTCCATATGCCTCGGCAATTGGATCCATCATGTACGCCATGTTGTGTACTTGTCCGGATGTATCATATGCATTGAGTATGACTAGTAGATATCAGTCTACACCAGGTGAGGCTCACTGGATTGCGGTCAAGAACATCCTTAAGTACTTGAGAAGGACTAAGGATTTGTTCTTGGTGTATGGCGGATTGGAAGACGAGCTCGCTATAAGTGGTTATACCGATGCTAGTTTCCAAACCGACAGAGATGACTTCAGATCGCAGTCAGGTTATGTTTTCTGCCTGAACGGTGGGGCTATCAGTTGGAAGAGTTCCAAACAGCCAACCGTTGCAGATTCGACTACAGAAGCCGAGTACATAGCAGCATCGGATGCAGCTAAGGAAGCTGTTTGGATCAGGAAATTCGTGGGAGACCTGGGCGTCATTCCTAGCATTGCAGATCCCATTGAGTTGTATTGTGACAACAATGGTGCGATTGCGCAAGCTAAGGAACCCCGGTCACACCAGAGATCCAAACACATACTCAGGCGATTTCACTTGATCAGAGAAATCATCGACAGAGGAGACGTGAAGATAAGCAGAGTGTCGACAGATGATAATATTGCCGACCCGATGACGAAGCCTCTCACTTCGTCAAAACATGATGGTCATGTTAGGGGTATGGGGATTAGATGCTTGTAGGATAGATCATAGAGCATAGTGGGAGATTGTTGGTTGTAATGCTCTAGGATGATCCGTGATATGACATTTTGACTTTGTATTGATTCATTGGTTCATGAATGCATTACTCTTCCCGTTATATGATTGGCATGTTTGTTATATTTCGGTATCCTTGAATCATTATAGAATGATTCTAAACTCCCTGGTCAGTTATCATTGTGGGAACAATGATGAATTAAGACTAGCCTGAGGTGTGATCGATGCATTGGATGCATTTCACAATCATGGGTACTCGTTGTGAACGAGTGACTGGTTGACCCGCATGAGATTGTCACATGGACAGAGTCATGACTTGAATCTCATACAGCGGTTCGTTTATGGATCCTCATACCTGAGATGTCTAGAGTATCTGATATGAGGAGTGGCGTGTCTTGACTGCGTCAAACGTCGTCTTTAACCGGATGATTATAACGGCGTTGATCAGATACGTTCACGAATCATATGGAGATAATAGACATGCAATATGGGACTTATCACCTCCTCAATAGGAGAGATATCGCTGGGCCCTCTCGTGGAAGTCGGACTATGAAAATGCGTGGCCACGCTATAGATGAAGTTGCATCTATTTTATTAGTTGATTTGCCAAGACGAGAAAGCGGTTGAACTTGAAGGGTGGCTCAAACCATGCCCTTGTTCAACATATGATATCGTGAGATAAAGGATCAGAACTCGAGCTGTTATTGCCTTGGTTAGATCACCTCTGACTCAATTCAACGTGGGTGGTCATGGCGTCTTGCTAGAGGCTAACCATGACTTGTAGATCGGGAATGGTTCTCGAGGCTGCTGCCACTGCGAATGGGCCTACAGGGTCACACACCATTAGGGATGGACTTATATGTGAAGTTTCGGAAAGGAAGACTTGGATTTGGTCGGAAAAATCGTTTTCGGATCAAATCAGAGTGTCGGGACGTTTTCAGCCTTCTGACTCGGACCGAGTCAGTACTTGACTCGGACCGAGTCAGTCCCATGCGGGTCGAAGCCCAGAAAGTGTTTTGGGCTTGGCTGATGTTTTGACTCGGTCGAGTCAAAGTTTTGACTCGGACCGAGTCAATACTAAATGGGCCGAGTCAAGAGTTGACAATGGGCTTGGGCTGATTCGTTCTGACTCGACCGAGTCAGAGTTCTGACTCGGACCGAGTCAATACTCGGAAAAAGTCTCTTTTCACAAGGATTAGGGTTCCTATCTTATAAGAAGGGTATTGGACGCCGTCCTCAACCTAAGACAGACGAAAAGAACCCTAAAACAGAGCAAAAACTCAGAAGAAATCGTTTCTTTCATAGTTCTAGCTCCCGGGATTAGATCCCACTTCATATACTTCACAGATCCTAGCAGATCAGTTCCAAAAGCGTTTGGAATCCTTCCCGTCGGTGTGGATACGTGTAGAGGAGCTGTACTTTCAGCTCTTGGTGATTAAAACAGGCCCTGGATCGATCGCTACTTTCAGATCTTCAGGAAAGAGGTAAGTATTCGATTCCTACGGTGATATACACGATCTGTCGGGGTTTTACGGATGATTTTGGTTGCGTGTGACGTTTGACTAGGTTTAGATTATCCTTCCGCTGCATGAAACCTAGTAAACCAAACCCTAGATCGATATGATCGCATGCTAGGAATCTGTAGCCTAAAACCCAACAGCCTCCATTGGGAAGCGATCTCTCGACCAACCTTTCTCCACCTTCTTCGGCCTCGAGTTGATCCACAATCTAATTCTCGTGTTGATAAGTTGTTCTGATCCTTCATCGAGCAATATCGCAACAGTTGATAGTTCTGTTTTGGTCGGTCTTTGATTTTCGATCTGAGATGTGACCAACTTGTTGACATGTATGCCATGAGAGATTGAAGTGCCTCACGAATGGCGCTAGCCAGATCTACCACCGAGATGGTTTGGACCTTGGTTACGTTGTGAACCTACACCTGATCGCAACTGCTTCTAGCTGTTTCAGCTCCCAATCGTGCAACATCCTCGCTAGAATTTTCCTCTGTTGGTTGAGTTTGATCTGCGATTTCTTCCACCTTGCGAAGATCTCAACTTTGATACCAAATTGGTTAGAATCCGAGAGGGACTCCAGTGTTTGTTGTCGCTAATTATGGAAAACAGTTTTCCAGACGATTTTACCTTAGATTCATCTTCCTCCTTTTTGATAGGTTTTGCTATCTTGTATTCACAATATCAAAATGAAAACGTTTTCTTTGTTGATCTCAGATCAAGATTTTTGAAGGAGAAAAATTAAGGACGATGAAAGAAAATGAAGATCTGAAGGATCATAATTTTTTGTTTCGTTCTTTTCTCATATAGAACAAATATTTTGTCTTTTCTCTAGTACGAATTTGTTACTTGTGCAACTTTAATAGCTGGAAAATAAGTATTTTATTTTTATTATATTTGCTCATAAATGATTTAGGCTCTCTCTTTTACTTCATAGATCACCATTTGTAGAAGAAAACCCAAGTCCACTTTCTCAGTCCCGAGGTTTCGTCGTGACTTCTTTTCCCTTCTTCAAGTAAAAGGATGAGTTCATTCTATCAATTTTGCCCAATCTCAAAATGATGATATCAAATATAGTAGATGTTGGGTGCGGCGGTTGTTGACGACGCAAAATTCCGACAATTCGAACGATTCTGATAAGTACCTACAATAAAAAATTAAAGTCGAGGCCTCTTAAACATATTTTTCTTAAATTCGATTTGTTGGGATTCCTGGGATCTCTACAGCGAATCTAATTCCTAAGAGATCGGTTCTAGGGTTTGCGCAGCAGAAGTAAAACAAAATTTTTCTAATAAACCCTAAAACCAAGCATGCATGATTTCGTAGAAACGTTAGAACGCTTACTCAATCGATCCGGGGCCTGTATCAATCGATGTATTCGTCCGATCACAAAAAGGGAGAAAGATTACCTCGTCCTCTACACGTATCCACACCTCGGGATAGATTCCAACGATTGGAACTTGTCTGCTATGATCCGAATCTTTTATTCGATAATGTGCTACGAGAAAACGGGATTTAGATCACTTCTCAGACCCTCAAGTCTCACCAAAAGGTCTGTGAAAGCTCTCTTGTTCGTCCCCCACATATTAGGGTTCTTCATATCCTTCTTATAAAGTGATTAATCCTAATTTTGGTTTAATTTCGAAAAAACTGAAAGGCGGAACGGACGGTCTAGATATGAACGTGGACTGTCCGTTCCAGCATTCCGGAACGGATGGTCTGGGTTATGCGGACCGTCTGTTCCAGACATTCCGGAACGATCAGACTGCCACCCTCTGGACCGTCGGGTCTGGACTTGCTGGACCGTCCGGTCGACATCTGGACCTACTAGACCGTCCAGTCCAGACCTCTTGTTTCGGTTTTTCATCGTTTTCTCGTGCATTTGTCCTACCCTGCGTGTGTGACCCTCTAGGCTCATTCGATATAGCAGTATACACGAAATCTCTTTTTTAGGTATACAAGTCATAGGCGGTCTCTAGCAAGACACTATGACTACTTATCTCGAATAGAGTTTGTTCGTGATCTTATGAACGTCACTGATGATTCCGGTTGATGATTCTTTTGTATCACGAAGGCATGGAAAAGCCATCACTACAAGAAAAACTGTTATTTCCGACAACCATTGTGACCGAAACCTCAGTCGCTCAAAATTTTACGACGGACAGTGACTAAATAGCGATAGATTTGCGCAAACTAATTTCTGTCGCAATCGGACGCAAAATCTGTCGCAAATTTACGACAGAGAACGACACATAATTCTGTCGCAGATAGCGACGAAAATTTTATGACAAACCGTCTGTCGGTAAGTACCGACACAATTTGCGACCGAGATATCGGTTGTAACAAGTGTACGACACATTGACGACAGAAATCATGCTTGCGACAGTTTGGTGACAGATATGCGACAGAACAGTTGAGTCACTAAATTTTGGCGACAGATTTGTGACAGAGTCGGTGCGTCGCAAAATTAGGTAGACAAGTGATTGGTGTGTCACCTAATTTCTGTCACAATTCTGTCGGAAGTTTGTCGCAAATACATTACGACAGAAATATCGGTCACTAATCCATCGCAACTTTTGTTCTATAAAACCACCGCGCGGTCGTATTGTGAAAGTAAACAAAAAAAATTCCTTTCACAGGAAAAAAATTTACTCTCACAAAAAAATGTCTTTTTCATCCAGAATGTGGATGTATAATAGATTTGATTCTTCTAATAATAATCAATCTCCAGTGAGTTTGCTGAAGGGTTACAACATTTTATGGCGTTTGCAACAAGTCAAACGTCGTATGTTGAGAGTTCGAAGTTACCATGTCCGTGTTCAAAATGCGAGAATAAAAGATGGCAAAGTCAGTATGAAGTTTGTAAGCACCTGCATAGAAGAGGTTTTATGTCAAACTATTTTGTTTGGCTGGCTCATGGAGAAACATATGATACGTCGTCATCATCACATGTTTCACAAATGTAAGAACAACTTGTGCAAAACACAGAGCAACCTTCGATCTTTCAAGAAGATCAAGACCGAAATCTATATGCAGAGATGGTGAATGATGCATTTCCCAACATTGCTCCTTCTCCATATATGGAGGAAGAGCCAAATGTTGAAGCGAAAAGATTTTATGACATGCTTAACATGGCGAACACTCCGATATATGAAGGTTGCGAACAAGGGCTGTCAAGATTATCATTATCTTCGCAGTTGATGAATATGAAGACTGACTACAATCTTCCGAAGAGATGCATGGATGGATTCAGTCAGATGTTTAAACAGTATCTTCCGGGGTAACACTGCAACAGAATCATATTATGAGACGAAGAGTCTGATGCGTACGTTGGGTCTACCTTACCGAAAGATTGATGTTTGTGAAGACAACTGTATGATTTTTTGGAAAGAAGATGCAGAATTGATGGAATGCCGTTTTTGCGGGAAAGACAGATATCGACCACGTCGGATCAAAGAAAGGCCAGTTAATTCCTTTGAAGAGAGTGTTTTATATGCCTATAATAAATCGTTTGAAAAGGTTATATAAATCCGAAAAGACAGCATCACATATGCGGTGACATAGCGAGCATTCGACGCCTGATGGAGGAATACATCATCCATCCGATGGTTTAGCTTGGAAACACTTTCAACAGGTATTTCCTGATTTTGCAAGTGAGGCTAGAAACATATATCTAGCATTATGCACGGATGGATTTAATCCATTTGGGATGTCTGGTCCAAATTATTCTCTATGGCCGGTGATTTTAACACCGTACAATTTACCTCCGGACATGTGTATGAATAGAGAGTTTTTATTTCTCTCAATATTAGTTCCGGGACCTAAACATCCTAAAAGGAGTTTGGATGTTTTTCTTCAACCGTTGATAGAAGAGTTGAAAGACCTTTGGAGTATTGGGGTAGAGGCATATGACGTGTCAATAAAGCAAAATTTTTTGCTTCGTGCCGTACTGATGTGGACAATTAGTGATTTTTCAGCATACTCGATGTTGTCTGGTTGGACAACGCATGGTCATCTAGCTTGTCCGTATTGTATGGATGAGACCGATGCATTTTGGTTGCCGAACGGGAGAAAAACGAATTGGTTTGATTGTCATCGTCGTTTCTTACCAAGGAATCATGCATTGCACCGGAACAAGATGAATTTTCGTAAGAATCGAGTGGTAAGTGATTCTAGTCTGCTTGAACTGACGGGAGATGAAATATTATTCGAACGGATCGAAGATTGTGTGAGATCACATATTGGTTTGATTGTCATCGTCGTTTCTTACCAAGGAATCATGCATTGCACCGGAACAAGATGAATTTTCGTAAGAATCGAGTGGTAAGTGATTCTAGTCTGCTTGAACTGACGGGAGATGAAATATTATTCGAACGGATCGAAGATTGTGTGAGATCACATGGGCTAGGGATTACTGTAGAAGTCGGTGGAAATGGTCATTTGCCGATTAAGGATATGGTGAATATCATAATTGGCACAAAAAAGTATATTTTGGGAATTGCCATATTGGAGACATCACAAGTTGCGACATAATCTTGATGTCATGCATATTGAGAAAAACGTTTCGATAACATCATAAACACGGTGTTGAATGTACCCCAAAAGTCGAAGGACAATCCAAACTTAAGGAAGGATATAAAATCAATTTGTTTGAGGAAAGAGTTGGAACTGACACAAGATGGGAAGACACCTGCTCCTGTTTTTCGTGTATTTGGAGAAGCGCAGAAGAATTTTTTCCGGTGGTTGAAGGATGATGTGAAAATTTCCGATGGTTACTCTTCAAATCTGGCGCGATGTGTTGATATTGCAGTGAATAAATTAACGGGTATGAAAAGTCATGATTGTCATGTCTTTATGCAACGATTGCTTCTATAACGATCGAATTTTTTTAAAAAAATTTAATTAAGGGTTAGTTGATAAAATTAAAAAGGTTGGAGAAAATATATTGTTTATATGAGGACCTTTTAATACAAAATACAAATTTAGGAGAAATTTAAAAGTTCTATAAAAAAATGATTAAATTGGAGTTTTTTTTAGGTTTTCATCTTTTTTTCATCATTTACCCATCCTCTTTACGCAGCCACATCTCTCTCTCTCGTTTGACTTCCATGTCTCTTTTTTCTTTTTATTTTTTTTTCTCATCTATCTCTCACACATCTCTTTTGCACAAGATGAACAGAAAAGTTATGCGGATAAACATAGACGTGAGTTGACCTTCCAAGAGGATGATGAAGTATTTCTCAAAGTACAAGCAATAAAAAAAAAGCACGCTTCGGAATGACTGGGAAACTAAAACCCAGATTCATTGGACCTTTTAAGGTAGTGAGTAAGATTGGAGCAATAGCTTATAAGATTGCTCTACCCCTAGAGTTTACACAAGTTCATAATGTGTTTCACATGTCAATACTTCGGACGTACCATCCTGATCATGATCATGTTATTGATTATCAACCGCTTGAGTTAAAACCGGATGAGACTTATGAAGATGAACCTATCAAAATTGTTGAACGAAAGGTTAAACAACTATGGAGAAGAGAAATTCCTCTAGTAAAGGTCATATGGACATACCACAAAGGACGAGATGTGACTTGGGAATTAGAGGACGACATGAAGACTCGTTATCCCCATCTTTTTTGTAAGAAATACCATACATACTATATTAAGTCGTTCTAGAATTCGGGAAGAATTCTCTTTTAAGGGTGGTGGAATTATAATTATCGAATTTTTTAAAAAAAATTTAATTAAGGGTTAGTTGATAAAATTAAAAAGGTCGGAGAAAATATGTTGTTTATATGATGACCTTTTAACACAAAATACAAATTTAAGAGAAATTTAAAAATTCTATAAAATAAAGGATTAAATTGGAATTTTTTTTAGGTTTTCATCTTTTTTTCATCATTTACCCATCCTCTTTATGCAGCCACACATCTCTCTCTCTCTCTCGTTTGACTTCCATGTCTCTTTTTTCTTTTTATTTTTTTCTCATCTATCTCTCACACATCTCTTCTCTCTCATATAATCATATAATTATATACTTTTTCATCCTCTTTCTATCGTTGCAATCATTGGACTTCTGACCATTAGGTTTTCCTATCAGTAATTTCTCTATCATCCCGTTCTTTATCTTTATTAATATTAATATTATTATTTATTTTATTTCTTTTCAAATATTCTTTACTACGATAATTTTCTCCGCGGTGTTGTCGAGATTTTTTTTTTCAGATGATACAGATTAGATCCTGTCTCCGATTTCCGAAATCCGTTTTACAACCGATCATGATTCTTAATTGTTAATTAATTATAGATGAAGAAAACCTCGAAGTTTTAGATCCGGGATAGAGGATTAGAGCGGGTCTTTTTTTGAGATTCACCATTGAGATAAAGGTGAGGGAACTCGATATAACTCCTCTTTCTTCTATTCGCTTAGACATGATGATAGGAAACGTAGATATCATGCGGTTAGGATTTTAGGATAGAGCCTTAAATTTTCTTGCGAATTTATGATGCATGTTGACTGTTGATTGATGAGTGATGATTGATGATTGATGATTGATGATGATTGAAGATTGATGAATAATGAATGATGATTGATGATTGATAAATTTCTATTGAGTGATTATGGCTTGTGACGTACATGTTATGTGATGACGTTTCTTAATGGATTTATTGGATCGTTAGAATGAGTTGAACTGTTGATACTAGTTAAATTTTGGCATGATGTTCGGAAAGATAGGAGAAGTAAAGAATTAAGTTAGGGTCTGTGATGTGACCTCAGACTGTGCTAAAAATATTTTTAAAGTGAGTTTTGAGACCATGGTACGGCGGCGCGCCCGAGGTGATGGGCATGGCTGCGATCCATGTGGAGTTATAACCCCAACAACGGCGGCGATTCGTAGAGGGTTATGACTATTGGTTGAGTTTTGAGGCCATGGTATGGCGGCGATCCGTATGTGATGGCATAACGATCCGGGCATGGCGGCGATCTATGTGGAGTGGTAACCCCGACTACGGCGGCGATCCGTAGAGTTATTGCTATTGGTCGTGTTTTGGTAATCTTGACTACGGCGGCGATCCGTAGAAGGTTACAAAGATATTTTTGGTTTTGTTTTATAAAGGAGTTTTCAGCTAAGTCTGAGGGGTACTGAATGGTCTTAGAATTTGGACTCGTTTTAAAGAATCGAACAAAGAAAAGTTAGGAGAAGAACGTAAATCAATAGATTGAGTTTTGTTTGAGTTGAATGTTGATTGAATTTGTTTTCTATTTGATTGTCTATGTTGGGTACGAAGGCGATGTTTATAGTCTTGCAACCTTACTGAGCTATTCGCGTATCTCACCCCTTCCTTTTTCTCCACAGGTGAAAGGTGAAGCAGATTATTTTTGTTGAATTCGGTAGTTTGCCACAAAGACGAAGATTTAGAATTTCTATTTCCTTTATTCAATTTATTCATGAAATTAATATTCAGACTTAAGTTATTGAAATTCATTGTTTTAGACTTCCGCTGCAGAGCCTGATTTTGATGGTTGATTTTAGAATAAATTGGATTTTTTTTATAACCCAAGTGACGATTCAACGATATCCGAAATACCAGATTTCGGGTTGTTACAGATGGTGTCAGAGCCTACACTTTTCATGGGACTTTAAGCATAATCCTTAGTCTTATAGTAAAGATTTAGTTCATGGTAATACAACCATTCTAATAGATTTTTTCATAACGTGAACGAGGATGACATGGTCATGGACGAGGACGTCCAATTCATAAAGGAGGGGAGATATGTCTTATGACAGAAGTATTAGTCAATTAGAGCACACAAGAAGATGACAGTGTGATTTATTCACATCCAACAAGGACATCGCTCAGTGAAAGAATAAGTGAAAATTCAATGAGTTATCTAGATATAGATGTGAGATATTGTAGTCGGAGACTTTAAGGATTAAGAAGTTCATAAGGGGACTTCATTTTTCTCTCAAGACAAAGTTGAAAATTTTTTTTAAAAAAAATTAATTCAATGTTAGAAATAGTGGTTTTGGCTGGTCAATGTGAGAGAACATAACGTGAGATCGGGACAACGATGTCTTGTCCACGATGACAAGAGAAAGGAAATGCTCTTATACACCCTCATGTAGTTGAGATCTCGATGTACTCACTATATGAAAAGTTTCATTTGTATGAATGTAGATTATTCAACCTCATTTATTACCATTGTAGAAAAGTTTGATATAGTAGGAACATTTATCCTGAGTTGAAAAGGGAATACTTAAAAAGATTGAACCAAGACCACCACCACAACTACCATCTTCCAAGAGATATGTGGTGAAGTCTAAAGTGTATGCACTAGGAACAGAGGAACAAGATGTAGAAGAAATGATAACAATCATAGATACATTGAGTACTATAGGTGAACAAACACACACCCTTTTTGGTGAAGAGGCAATACATGATTTTATTTCGCCTATACATGCAGATCGCATGAAGATTGCCCCTAATATTAATAGTGGTAGAATATTGGTTCATACTCTTAGTGGAGAGGAATTGGAATCGAAAGGAATGCTTCGTGATGTATTGGTCATGATTGGTATACACGACTTACCTGTTGATCTGATAGCAGTACCAATTAAGGAATATGATGTGATTTTGGGTATGGATTGGTTAGGAAGTCATCGAGCTCACTTGGATTGTAAGAGAGGTAGGGTTCGTTTTGAATAAGAGAGATCCTTAGTACTAGAATTTGAGGGTGCAAGGAAAATTTCAAGTTTGCTTTTATTTCAGTAGTGCGGGTAAAACCGGCTAATTCAACAAGGGAGTGATGCGTATTTGGTGATAATATAGTCAAATGGACCGGAAAAATCAAGTAGACTGGAAGATATACCGTTTGTTAAAGATTTTTCTGATGTTTTTCTGGAAGATCTACATGGAATCTCCTCTAAGAGAGATATCTTTTCCTATCGAGTTGAAACAAAGAGTTTATCCTATCTGTAGAGCCCCTTATCGTATGGTTGCTTCAGAAATGGCTGAGTTAAAGAAACAATTTGTGGAGTTGATTGGAAAAGGTTTTACAAGACCTAGTACTTCTCCTTGGGGTGCTCCTATACTATTCATTAAGAAGAAAGATAGAAGCATGAGATTATGCACTGATTATAGGGGATGGAATAAAGTATCAGTAAAGAATAAGTATCCACTCCCAAGAATTGATGAATTGGTAGACCAACTCCAATGTGCTAGCTTATTTTCTAAGATTGATTTATGATCAGGTTACAATCGGATACATGTTCTAGATGATGATATCAAGAAGATGACTTTCAAAATAATGTATGGTCCATTCGAATTTGTTGTCATGTCATTTGAATTTACAAATGCACATACAGTTTTTATGGAGTTGATGAACACAATATTCAGAGATAATTCATTCGAATTGGTTTCATCTTCAATGATGATATCCTTATACACTCAAATATTTCGTGAGGATCGTATGATCCATTTGGGAAAAAAATATTAGAATGCTTAAGGAGAAAAAAAAATTGTGTGCAAAACGGAGCAAGTATAACTTTTGGATGCAAGAAGTAAAACAAATTTGTGGATGGAGTGAAAATAAAGCCGTCTAAAGTAACTATAGTTGATTGGATGAGACCATCTAATGTCATCCAAATTTAGAGTTCCTCGGATTGATTAAAAATTACAGAAATTTGTAAAAGGTTTTGACAATTTGTCTAAGCCATTGCCAAGATGGATTGGAAAAAGTGTGAAGTTTGAATGAGACGATAAAACCGAGACAAGTTTTGAAGAGTTAGATAAGAGTTTGACATCAACTTCCACTTTGGCATTATCAAAGTCTGGATAAACCGTTTGTGGTGTATAGTGATGCCTCTCACCAAGGGTTAGGATGCTTGTTGATGCAAAAAGACCGAGTTATTGCTTATGCATCACGCCAACTGCGAAATCATTAAGATAACTACCCTACTCATAATTTAGAACTTGCAACAGTGATTTTTGCACTCAAGATTTGGAGATCTTACATGTAAGGAGAAAAAGTTCAAGTATATACTGACCATAAGAGTCTCACGTATGTGTTCTCTCAAAAGGAACTTAATTCGAGACAACGCAGATGGATGGAAATAGTGGCAGATAAAAATATGAAAGAGTAAATAGAAAAGCCCGAATATTTTACAAAGGCAGGTTATTCCACTTCAAATGATGGGCTGATACTATTGAGAGGTCGTGCTTATGTGCCTAAAGATGAAGAATGGAGGAAAGAATTATTGAAAGAGGCGCATAACACGCGATATTCCATACATCCGGGTACTACAAAGATGTATCGAAATTTGAACCAATATTTTCTTTGGCATGACATGAAAAAGAATATTGCAAAGTTTGTTACTATTTGTCTAATATGCCAACTAGTTAAAGTCGAGCACCAAGTAACCCCGACTACGGCGGCGATCCGTAGAGGGTTACAAAGATATTTTTCGTTTTGTTTTATAAAGGAGTTTTAAGCTAAGTCTGAGGAGTACTGAATGGTCTTAGAGTTTGGACTCGTTTTAAATAATCGAACAAAGAAAAGTTAGGAGAAGAACGTAAATCAATAGATTGAGTTTTGTTTGAGTTGAATGTTGATTGAATTTGTTTTCTATTTGATTGTCTATGTTGGGTACGGAGGCGAGGTTTATAGTCTTGCAACCTTACTGAGCTATTCGCGTAACTCACCCCTTCCTTTTTCTCCATAGGTGAAAGGTGAAGTAGATTATTTTGGTTGGATTCGCTAGTTTGCCACAAAGACGAAGATTTAGAATTTCTATTTCCTTTATTCAATTTATTCATGAAATTAATATTCAGACTTAAGCTATTGAAATTCATTGTTTTAGACTTCCGCTGCAGAGCTTGATTTTGATGGTTGATTTTAGAATAAAATTGGATTTTTTTTATAACCCAAGTGACGATTTAACGATATCCAAATACCGGATTTTGGGTCGTTACAACTTCCAATAGCATTTACAGAACTACTTCCACAACATGTACACAAGAGTCTATCAGGTATGGTCGATATGTCTTTTTTAAGGTTACTTATTTGTAAATATATGAATATATATATAAATTTGATACGTGGTTATGTTTGTGTAGGGATCAGCTCATTTTTTCGGGTGATTTGCAGTCGGACGCTTAAACTTGAAGATAACATCATGTTGAAACAAAACATAGTTATGGTAATTTGCAATCTCGAAAAAATATTTCCACCGTCATTTTTTTATGTGATGGAATATTTACCAATCCATCTACCACGAGAAACAGAACTTGGTGGACCAGTTCAATTTCGGTACACTATAATTAATGTGTATTATTTAATTAATATAGGATTTATATATGCATACTTATTTATATAATTGATGATTGTTTAATTATATATTTTGTTTCGATGGATGTACCCGTTTGAAAGCTTTATGTACCATTTGAAGAAAAAGGCAAAACAGAAAGTCTTTGTTGAAGGATCAATCGCTGAACAGTATATCAATGAGGAAATATCATTCTTTACCTCATATTATTTTGAAGATAATGTGGTAGCAAAGAGCAAAGGGACAAGAACATCATTCCATTGCAATGATGGCCCTAGTTATCCGACGAATGCAGATATCCCCCATATATTTTACAGAAAAGGAAGATGTGGTGATAAGGCTAGCGATGCCTATTTATGTGAAAAAGACTACCATGTGGTACATACTTTTGTATTATTGAATTGTGATTAGTTCTACTTTGTGAAAGGTTCGTTTATACATTTAATTATTTCTGCCGTAAACTATTTTTAAATTAATTCGTTTACAATTAAGCAATTTACATGTTTTGCAGGATTTTTGATGAACAAGTATACAACACGTATGGTGAATAAGTGACGAGGAGTTGACCAAAATTAAAGAAAAAGGATTTGCTACTTGGTTAAAAGAATATGTAAGATTTTTGCATAAAATTTAAAAACAACTCATTTTAAAAATAGTATGATCGATCAAATATATATTGATATTTAAGCAACCTAACTTTTTCGTTGCAGATTCAACATCACCAGAAGAGTATCCATTGTGGTTGCATGAGCTAGTTCAAGGGCCCATTTGTCGTGTTACATGTTGGCCTATGTTTTTTACCAGAGGCTTCTTTTTCCACACACATGAACATGGACAACATCGTTCAACACATAATTTTGGTGTTTGTGTGAAAGGGTCAGAATATTGTGCATCTGATAATGAACCCGATTTTTACGGTCTACTGCAGGAGATTTTTGAACTCCAATATGCAGGTCATTTTGGACTCAAAGTGATGATGTTCAGGTGTGATTGGTTTGATCCTACACCCAATCGAGGGATCAGAGTCAATAAAACAGGTGTTTTTGACATATGTTACACACGTCGATATGAAAAATATGATCCTTTTATATTGGCTTCTCACGCAGATCAAGTGTGTTACATTCCGAAGAAAATTACAAGAAGGTCACACATTGATTGGCGAGCTGTCGTGAAGATCAACCCAGGGGAACTATTATTCAAGCAGAAAATGCTGAACAAGTCCCGCTTCAAGATGTTGATCAAGGCGTTCTTCAAATTGAAGACACGATTGAGGTTGGAAGGTTAATAGCCGAAGAAGGAATACTTGAAGAACTTGAAGACAATAATGACGAAGAGCAGAACAATACCGATGACTCGGACGAAAAAATAACAGGAAGTTTTGAATATGGTTCATTTGATTAATAAGAACTTTTTTTATATCTAAAATAACGATTTGTATTTCAATTATTTTATTTGGAATGAGAATATTACGTGTGTTAATTTTTCTCATTTTATTTTTTTTATTTAATGCATTGAATTGCGACAGAATATGTCTATCGCCATTTTGTCGTAAGAATAAGTTGCGACCGAATTAATCTGTCGGTAGTCAATCGTGAAGAGAAGTCCATTTGTCTCTTGCCACGTGTCACGACCGCAAACCATGCAGCGTTTTCGATATTTTAAACATTGCGACAGATATAGTCTGTCGCAAAGTTGTAAATTCTGTCACCAAATCCACGTGTATCCCGCTTTTTTTTCGTAATGACGGATTGCGACCGAATAAATCTGTTGCAATGCTGTTAAAAATATCGCGAGTCGTTTTCTTCCCCTCCCTCAGAAACTTAGACAAATTTCGGGAAATCCGAAATCGCCTCCACCGCAAAACCTCGTCCGCCACTGCCGGTCACCGTTCCCAGGTTAGTTTTCGATCTCGCTACTCGCCTGTCGATTGTTTATGACCGGTTTTCGACAGGTTCGTGGTTGGATTCGGCGTCGAACACGTTTCACACTGGCGGTTCTGTCGTCGACCACCGTTCCCAGGCAATTTGCCGCCCTCTCCCACCGACACTGCCGCATCACCGCGCCGCTCCCACCGACACCGCCGCATCACCACGCCGCTCCCGCCAAATCCGAGGTTTATGATCGAAGGTTCTTTGGGTTTGATTTGTCGTTTTGGGGTTCGGTTTGACATATTTAGGGGTTCATTTAGGGTGTATGGTTTAGGGTTTAGGGTTTTATTTAGGATTTAGGGTTTAATTTAGGGTTTATGGTTTAATATAGGGTTAGAGTTTATTTTTGGATTTAGGGTTTAATTTAGGGTTTAGAATTTCTTTTAGGGTTTAGGGTTTATCTTAGGGTTTAGGGTTTCTTTTAGGGTTTAGGGTTTTTTGGGTTTAGGGTTTATTTTTGGATTTAGGGTTATTTTTAGGATTTAGGGTTTATTTTAGAGTTTAGGATTTAGGTTATTTTAGGGTTTAGGGTTTATTTTTGGATTTAGGGTTATTTTTAAGATTTAGGATTATTTTTAAGATTTAGGGTTTATGGTAGGGTTTAGGGTTATTTTAGGGTTTATGGTTTCTTTTAGGGTTTATGTTTTATTTTAGGGTTTAGGGTTTAATTTAGGGTTTGGGGTTTAGGGTTTCGAGTTTAGGGTTCGTTTACGGGTTTTCATTATTATGTTTTGTTATGTGTAACTTGTAGATGAGTCAATCTTATTCTAGTGGTCGTTCCGGTAGCGGAGTCCAATCCCGAGGACGTCGGATTAGATTATCTAGATCACCATCTGTCCATCAGGATCAGGTGATAGTTGAGCCTCCTCGACTAGATATACCTTTCACGGGTGCTGTTTCGCCCCAATCCGTGAATGAAGGTGCATCTAGTCACGGTGCATCGCCATCGTTGCAGGAGATTCTAGCATCTGCAGAACGTTGTCTCCGACCTCGTCTCGATCCCGATCGCTCCCCCGGTTCTATTTGGTAGGTGTTTTTATGCTTATAATAAATATTTAATTTAATTTCTTTTAAATTAATATTATGACTCTGGTTTTTACAGGTTTGATCGTAATAACGAAGTGATTGCATCCGTCGTCAGCATCTTTCAGTCGGACTTCAAAGGTGAAGTCCGTGGCAGAGTCTCATCCATGTCCCTCCATCTGATCCGCAGCGTTGGTTCGGGGCTTTCGCAGTAAGAATTTTGTCAGTTAGTTCAATTTTATATTCATACAAAATTATAAATTTATTTTTTTGCAGCAAGCTTATTATTGGGACGAGTCCATTCATGACTGAGTCTACGCCGCTTGGAGGCTCCCGGGAGGCAACCCGAGTTTGTAGGTTAGTTTTTCTTTTCTTTCTTTTTCTTTTTGCATCGGATATCGGTTTGTGTCTCTTATCAATAGGTTGAGTTCTAATGAGAAGCTACCGAGGAGGCGAGAAAGTTAGCTATGCGATTGACGTAGACAGACTTAAGTGCGAGTGAACGAACATCGCGAGCTAAGTATTCTTTTTCCTTCTTGATTTTCTTCTCTTTTGACACATTTTATTGGTTTTCTCTACTAGACGAGATTTGACACCGAGGACAGTGTCCAGTTCAAGTCTGGGGGAGGATTCGTCTAACGCCAAACCATATCTATTTAGAGTAGTGTTGCATGCATTTTTCTCTTATTAGGGTTATGCATTTACATATAATATTTAGGACATATAAGATCACGTGCATAGAACTGTTTTGAGCATTGATGTGATAATCTATGGCATGAGAGAGTAGAAACGTCTTGAAAACATTGTGATCCGTTGAACATGGTTATGTTTTGTTGAATTGATTGTTTGACCGTTAGGATTGTCTAGAATGGATTGTGGGATAGAAATCGTTGGTTGGAACCCATGGGATCGATGTTGTCTAGCTAAGTAGAAAGGTTTCTATAGGAACCGTCCCCATGTTTGTTGAAATCGGTAAAGTCTATTATCAAATGCATCCTTATTTCTTCGTGTACAGAAAAAGATAGTAAGCATCTCAACACTCCGCTGTCATGATCTCGTCTACGAAAATCGTTCGAGGACATGACTGCATCGATTAGATGGTTCGGGTCTAAGCTGTGGGTCGGGTCATCCAATGAATAAAATCGACAAAAAGAGCGATTATGAACCCTTCAACTTCAACGTCCTAGGAACCGAGATGCTAGCAAAAGAAAAAAAAATCTAGCTAGATGGAAGAAAAAAAAGAGAAGAAGAAAAAGAATGAATATCAAAAGCGTAGCCTAGATACGATTAGGTAGAATGGCGTGATAGGTTCGAGAAACATGCTTGGTTGATGATTGAAGTTCTTGGATGGTTCTGGGTCGCGGTATAGATCGCATAACTAGGAAAGACTTTCCTTTAGAGAGGGAGATCATACTAGACACACTTGGTCATGGTTCACGGGGATCTAGGTCGGATAGAGGTTTCGCTCTCGATTATCATTTTGAGTTATGTCATTGTCTCGCCCTCCTTTCAGACCGCTTTTCATGGAGTATTTGCTCGAGGACGAGTAAAGGTTTAAATCTGGGGGAGTTTGATAACATGTATTTTGGTGATATTTTGGTATAAGATGTCTAGTGTATTTTACTCGGTTTTGCATATTTATAGGCATTCTAGAGCACATTTGGTCTCGATATTGCTTGATTGCTTTCTTTGGTGTCAAAACAAATATTCATACATAAAAGAGAACAAAAGGAGTGGAAAACATGGACTACGAATATCACAGACGAAACGGGAACATTTGGAGTTGTCTACCTCATTGGAAAGTCAGATCTTGCAAGTCCAATAACTTCCACTCTATAAGTCCAAATTGCGCGTTCTCTACCTCATTGGAAAGCTCTCTTCAATATCTACGCAGATATCAAGATCGCACAAATCCGACATTGGAGCAGAAAGTTATGAGCAAATCTGTCAAGCATATTCGAGTTGAAGAATCGACACGGACCATGTTGCACTCGACACGGCCGTGTTATGTCCTTGCTGAAAAAAGTGAAGTTTTGCTCAGAGAATTGACACGGACCGTGTTGTCATTCGACACGGCCGTGTTGATTCAAAATCGCCCGTGTTCAGCCCATGTCTAAAGTGCAGATTTTTAACAGAGAATTTGTAATACCCCGAAACCCGAATTGAATATTTAATTATTTAAAAATAAATAATTAAATAGAGATAACACGGAATCACCAAAAATACATAGTGCAACGCCGGGGAGAGGCACGAGGATCGTCACGTGCGGATTGGACCGAGAAAGAACGAAGAAACGGGAAAAGAAAAAGAAAGAAAAAAAAAAAAGAGCTGGTCCGCCGGACCAGGCCTGGTCAGGGGCGGACCAGCACTCAGCCGGACTCGGACCAGACAGCGCGGACTGGGGAGAAAGTTCGAAAAAAAAAAATAAACTGACCCCGGACCGCCCGACCAAACCCTGGTCCGCCGGACCGGGCATCGACAGAACGCAAGTTGCCAACTTGCGGTCTTGGGACGCGGAATACGCCGGATTCCGGGACCCACTCGCCGTCCCGTCGCCTCCCACGCCTCGATGACGTTGCAGGCTCGCCAATGGGCTTGGGCTTGAGCCCACAAACTCCCTATCTCGCACCATAAACACCTCCCAACCCTGGCATTCAGCCATTCTCGGACAGAAACAGAGGAAGAAAGAAAAGGGGAGAAAGGGAGAGAAAGGAGACGAACCCGGGGCAAGGGGAGCTCGGGGAAGCAAGGAGGAACGTACCTAGACGTGTCCTGAAGGTGCTCACGTCGTGTGGAGCCACGAGGAACGCACACAAGGTCGGACAAACTCAAGAACAAGGTGAGTGGCTTGAGTTGGATTTGTGCAATCTCGTTTTCAATGTTTGATGGTTCAATTCGAGATTTTCTTGCGTGTTTGAGACTTAGAACATGTTTAGGGATGTAAATCTATGTTTAATGAGTATTTGGAAGCCATACCGAATTGATTCGGGTGAGAAAAATCGAACTGAAATCGGAGAAAACGCGAGGAAGACGAAGTTCCCAGTCCCGGTCCGCCGGACCACGCGTGGTCAGCTCCGGACCGAGACTGGGAAAACACGTGGAGTCAGTCGGACCGAAGAGGACGGTCCGGACTGAGCGAAAAACACGTCTGGTCCGGGGCTGACCAGTCCTGGTCCGCCGAACCAGACGCGTTCCGAGGACACGCGGTCCGCCGAGCTAGGAAGAGAGCGGACCGAGAGAAGAAGACGCCTGGTCCGCCGGACCAGACGTGTTGAAGAGCGCCCCAGACAGCCGGACCAAGGGAGCGGACCGAGAGAGTAGGATACCAGGCCTGTTGCCCCCTCTCGGATCGACGGACCCAGACGGAGCAGACCAAGGGGAACTGGTCCGGCTGACCAGAATTCGGTCCGCCGGACCAGGCTCAGAAACTTGGAGAAATTTTTCCCGTTCGCCGGGAAAAAGGAAACGGCCAACGGGCTTGGCCCGGGCCTGACCAGACTTGACCGTGGACTAACCAACCCCCATCAGAGGACAAGACTTCGCGATTGGGATCAATCGAACCGAGTTTTCGCCAGAACGTTCGTAGCGTAGTGAGATGTGCGATATCGAAATACGAGTGAACGTTGTGTGATTGTATGCGGGTAGAATTTGCATGGCGTAAAACGGTAGCTCGGTAGGGACCGGATACCGTGATACGTATGGTTGTACTATGGGGATGTTGCACGTTGTGTGCCATGTGTGTAGCTTGCTCGTGCGTACGAGTTAAGCGTGATTGTGTTTGTGGGTGGTTGTGGACTCAACCATCAAACGTCATGGACTTGACGGGCGTTTGAGACGCATTTTTGTCGTGTGTGACACGACGGCCAACGTCATGGACTTGACGGGCGTGGACTCGCCCCTAGTCATGGATTTGACTAGGGTATATGGCTGGACCCTGTGGTGGACTCCACAGGGATATGATT
>NW_010972109.1:225695-226491 GCF_000463585.1 Tarenaya hassleriana
TCGGCGTTAGTAGAGGACCCCCTTAAATGCAAACCAAAAGTCCGAAAAGAAGGTGATCAGGAGGGACAACAGAGCGTTCCTTGTGGTTATCACGAGTATCGAGGAACCAAAGCATAGATTGGAAGACAAACTAGTTGCCCAGGAGTTTTCTAATACTTTTCCCTGATGACTTGTCGGGATTATAACCAAGGGAAGAAATGGGTTTTACTGCTGACTGGGTACCGGATACTGACCCAATTACCAAAGATCCATATCGGATGGCACCTACGGAGATGGCCGAGCTGAAGAAACGGCCGAACGAGTTGGTGGATTAAGGTTTCATCCGTCCTACCGTCTCACCGTTGGGAGCACCGGTACTCTTCGTGAAAACGAAGGACGGGAGTATGCGGTTGTGCATCGATTACCGAGGGCTCAACCAAGTGACTATCGATAATCGGTACCCGTTACCGAGGATTGATCAATTGCTGGACTAGCTACAGGGAGCCCAATGGTTTTCGAAGATCGATCTGCAATCCGGATATCATCAGATTCTGGTCAAGGAGGATGACATACAGAAGACGGCATTCCAGACGAGATACGAACACTTCAAGTTTGTGGTCATGCCTTTCGGGCTCACAAACGCGCCTGCGGTGTTCATGCAACTAATGAACTGCGTGTTCATGGACTACCTGGATGAGTTCGTCATCATCTTCATCGATGACCTCCTCATCTATTCGCCGGATCCACATACACATGAGGAGCAACTGCGGAAGATATTGTGGAGGCTAAGGGAGAACCGACTGTACGCGAAGTTCAG
>NW_010972109.1:230559-235117 GCF_000463585.1 Tarenaya hassleriana
AGTAAAATCAGATAACTAAACCACCGTAGCTTCGGGATAACCTTAACACGCAGGGATTGTTTCTAAGGATGGAGAATCTACGAATATCAAACTCTAATCGGGGATCTCAAGTTCTAATAAAGTCCTAAATCCACTATCCAATAATTTAACCTATCGATCTCTCAACCTAATAGATTAGAATATCAAACGCGTTAACGATCAATGTCACAGTTCCTAAACCGATTAACCTATCTCTCAATAGTCTTAATCAATTCATTCAATGAATTATTTCCGAATCTAATTCCAACTCTTGTTGTCAATTAGAATCTAAGATCAATCAATCAACATGCCAAGAAGTTTAAAAGCAATAAACTCAATTCAATTAAACCGACGAGTATCGATAACGTAGTCTCGGAGAATAAAAACCAAACAAATCCCTACAAGGTTAAATCTCAGCAGACGACGAACCGAGAGAAGCAGCATCATGTACGGGATTTACATTTTGGGTTACGGAACTTGTATTTCCCACATTTTGTACGGTTAAATTATAACTATTCGGACATGTGTTATTTTACGATATTGATCGCCTGTTGTATTTTCCGCTGATTACTCTGGTTTATTTAAAATGTTTTTGGATTTGGAATTTTTGCTTCCGCCATTTATTAATTTATTATTTTACCTTACATCGTCCATGTGGCACAGCCCGTATACTGTACACGGGTTACGGGTGTCACAGAATTGACATGGACCGTGTTGCATTCGACACGGCCGTGTTGCATTACGGGAAAACTTCCTATTTTGCATCCGGACTTCTATTTTCAGCAAAGGAAGAAACCGAGCCGCCAAACCAATAAAGGGAGGACGTCTTAGACTTCAGAAATGATCGAGAGATCACAGGAGAAGCCAGAGAACTCGAGAGAGAATCAAGACGGAGTTTTCCGGGAGTAGAGATTGAAGAATCGTCGTCGAGAGATCGCTGCGAGTCCCCTTATCTGTTTCTATGTTTCTTCTTATTGGTTTGAACTCGTTTGTTGTTATGGGTAGTGAGTAGTCTCACTGTAGATAGGGATTTAACCTTGTAGGGATTTATTTGGTTTTTATTTTCCGAGACTACGTTATCGATACTCGTTGGTTTGATTGAATTGAGTTTATTGCTTTTGATCTTCTTGGCCAGTTGATTGATTTATCTTAGATTCTGATTTACAACGAGAGTTGAAATTAGTTTCGGAACAAATTCATCGAATAAATTGATTAAGACTATTGAGAGATAGGTTAATCGGTTTAGGAACTGTGACATTGATCGTTAACGCGTTTGATATTCTAATCTATTAGGTTGAGAGATCGATAGGTTAAATTATTGGATAGTGGATTTAGGACTTTATTAGAACTTGAGATCCCCGATTAGAGTTTGATATTCGTAGATTCTCCATCCTTAGAAACAATCCCTGCGTGTTAAGGTTATCCCGAAGCTACGGTGGTTTAGTTATCTGATTTTACTTCGTTGGTTTATTATTTTATTTCCGATATTCACATACTTCATTCCATATTTTCTGGTCTAATTCTTGGTCGAGTCTTGTTTTTAGTGTTAACTATTCCCTGTGTTCGATCCTGGTACTACAGTTGATCCGTATCCTTGCGATATTCGCTGTATCTAGGTTTTTATCACTTGAGCATTATTTCTATACCTAGATTTGCGTTATCAGTGACAAAATTGGGATTGCTTACCACTCGGCATCCTAAGCCATACAAGCTGTACCGGTTGAACGATAGCGGAGAAACAAAGGTACATCGGCAAGTAAAGGTACCTTTCTCTATTGGTGACTATATATGATGATGAAGTTTTATGCGACGTAGTACCCATGCAAGCAGGGCATTTGCTACTTGGACGTCCATGGCAGTTTGATAGACGAGCCAATCATGACGGTTACACCAACCGATATTCATTTGAAAACAAGGGCAAGAGGTTTCGATTGTTACCTCCCACACCGAAAGAGGTATACGAAGATCAAGTTACACTACTCAAAAGAGAAAAGGCGTCGAATACGAGTGACCATGAGGTAGATCACTTAAAACTTGGTGAGGTCTTTAGAAAACCCCAGAAAAAAGCATGTGAGAGAAATCCCGAGAGGACAAACACTCTTCTTTTCACGAGAGCTAGAGAGATTAAGAAAGCTATGCTTTCGAACCGGCCGATGATTTTACTCATGTATAAGGAGGCGTTATTTGCTAACGAACTAATCTCTTCTTTGCCTAGTGGTGTTTGTAAGTTGTTGCAGGATTACGAGTATGTCTTTCCGGAAGAGATCCCGAGTGGTCTACCACCCTTGCGAGGAATTGAGCACCAGATTGACTTCGTACCCGGTGCTAGCCTTCCAAACAAACCAGCGTACCGTACTAACCCATATGAAACAAAGGAGCTTCAACGACAAGTGACTGAGCTCCTAGAGAAAGTTTATGTTCGGGAGAGCATGTCGCCATGTGTCATACCGGTAATTCTAGTTTCAAAGAAAGATGGAACGTGGCGCATGTGTGTTGACTGTGGAGCAATAAATAACATAATGGTGAAGTATCGACACCCTATACCTCATCTTGATGATATGCTAGATGAATTGTATGGTTCTATTGTGTTTTCAAAGATAGATTTGAAAAGTGGATACCATCAAATTCGTATGCAAGAGGGTGATGAATGGAAGACAACATTCAAAACGAAGCTAGGACTCTATGAGTGGTTGGTAATGTCTTTTGGTTTAACCAATGCACCTAGCACTTTCATGCGGCTTATGAATCATGTTCTCAGAAATCTCATTGGAAAAATTCGTTGTTGTTTACTTTGACAATATCTTAGTTTATAGGAGAACATGTTGAACATCTCCGTTGTGTTCTTGACATACTGCGAGGCGAGAAATTATATGCTAACCTTAAAAAATGCATCTTTTGCACTGATGAGGTTGTTTTCCTAGGATTTATTGTCAATTCACAGGGCATACACGTCAACGAGGAAAAGATAGAAGCCATCAAGAGTTGGCCGACTCCTAAGTCCACTAGTGAGGTTCAAAGTTTTCATGGCTTGGCAGGATTTTATCGGCGTTTTGTCAAAGACTTCAGCACCATAGCTGTCCCATTGACATAAGTGATTAAAAAAGATAACAAGTTTCGTTGGGGAGAAGCACAATAGAAGGCATTCCAAACATTAAAAGGGAAGTTGATCGACTCTCCACTCTTGGCTTTACCTAATTTCGAGAAAACATTTGAGATCGAATGTGATGCTTCGAGTGTAGGAATCGGTGCGGTGCTGATGCAAGGAGGGAGACCAATTGCATATTTCAGCGAAAAATTAAACGGAGCTCAGTTGAATTATTCGACTTATGACAAGGTGTATGCAGTGGTGAGGGCTCTACAATCGTGGCAACACTACTTGTGGTCGAAGGAGTTCGTGATTCACACAGATCATGAATCGCTCAAGTACCTGAAGGGGCAACACAAGTTAAGCCGAAGACATGCCAAGTGGGTAGAATTCATTGAAATGTTTCCTTATGTTATTCGACATAAACAAGGTAAGGAAAACATCGTGGCTGATGCATTGTCTAGACGATACACGTTGTTAACTTCTTTGGATGCGAGAATGCTAGGGTTTGAGCATATTAAGGATTTGTACGAATCTGATCATGAATTGCAAGATGTGTTCAAGGCATGTGAAAAGGTCGCAAGTGGAAAATCTTATCGTTTTGAAGGATACTTATTCTGTGAAAACAAACTTTGTGTGCCTAACTGTTCTATGCGAGATTTGCTTGTTCAAGAGGCTCATAGAGGCGGTCTCATGGGACATTTTGGAATGGCCAAAACATTATCAACTTTGCAGGAACACTTCTATTGGCCAAATATGAAGAGAGAGGTTGAAGGGGTGTGTGGAAGATGCATGAAGTGCAAGAAGGCGAAATCCAAGGTACAATCCAATGGTATGTATACTCCTTTACCGATTCCAAGTGCACCATGGATTGATCTTCAATGGATTTCATTGTTGGGTTCCCTAAAACTAGGACAGGGAAGGATTCTGTGTTTGTTGTGGTTGATAGATTTTCGAAAATGGCACATTTCATTACATGTTGTGCATACTAGATATGTTGTGAAATCCATATATTGTTATGAACAATACTAAACTCTCTAGTCATGTATCATTGTGGGAATAATGATATACTAAGACTAGTATGATGTGTGATTGATGATCATTCAGATAATCATAGGTATTGGATACGATCACAGTCATAGGTATTCGTTGGAGAACGAAATACTGGATTGACCCGCATGAGATTGTCACATGGACTAGTGTCATGACTTGAATCCCATATGGCGGGTGCATGATTGGATCCTAAGACCTGAGATATCTACAGAATCCAACATGAGGAGTTGCGTGCTTTGAATACGTCAAACGTCCTGTGTAACAGGAGGACTATAAAAGCATGTATCAGGTACGAAACGAATCATGTGTTGGATTGTAGATAGTCAAGACGGGAAGGGTCTGGAACGGACGGACTAGAAGTCTGGAACGGACGGTCCGCCAGGTCCAGACCCGACGGGCTAG
>NW_010972109.1:235238-239883 GCF_000463585.1 Tarenaya hassleriana
GTCCACGTGCATTTCTGGACCGTCCGTTCCGGGCTTCAGGTTTTTCCAAAATTAAACCGAAATTAGGGTTAAATCACTTTATAAGAAGGAGATTAAACCCTAATGAAAGTGAGCCGACTTTAGAAAACTTTTGACAGACTTTTGGTGAGATCCAAGAGGTTGATAGTGTGATTGAAGCCCCGTTTTCTTGAAGCACAAAACCGAATAGCAGATTCGGGTCCTAACAGACAAGTTTCAACCGTTGGAATCCATCCCGAGGTGTGAATACGTGTAGAGGGCGAGGTATTCTTCCTCCCTTTCGTGATCAGACGAATTCTTCAATTGATACAGGTCCCGGATCGATTGAGGTAAGCGTTCTAACGTTTCTATGATTCATAGAAGCATGGTTCTAGGGTTTATTAAATTTTTGTTTTACATCCACTGCGCAAACCTAGAATCGATCTCTTAGGAATAGGATTCGCTCTAGAGATCCCAGGAATCCCATCAGTGGTATCAGAGCCTGGTTGCTCTGTTTTGATTTCGTAGAACCCGATCACGCACGTTTTAGGATTTGAATTATTTGAATCCATGTTTGCTTTGATTGCTATGCATGTTTGATGATTGAATCTAGTGTAGATTGCATGTTTCATGTTGCATAGAGTGCAGGAGTTCGAATTTTGGGTGTACAGAAGAATTCAGATCAGTTTCGGATTTGATCGGGGCCGAGAACACCGGAGAACGTGATCTGATCACGTAGACGAATCCTAGACCGTCCGTTCTGGGTAAACCAGACCGGACGGTCCGGGGGTGACGGACTGCACAGATCAGAACAGATGGTCCGCACTGGACTGTCCGTTCCGTCTGCTGCGGACCATCCATTCCGGTTTGTCTCGGAGTGGAACGTCCGTTCTGACTTCTGAAATCGAGACCGACCATTCTGCCAAGCCTGGAACGTCCGTTCTGCCTCCAGAACGGACGGTCCGAGGTCTAGATTCCGAAATTTTTCGTTTTCCAGGTTCGATTACGCAATCGTTGCTTAAATAGACATGATTCATTCTTTTGGATGGTCCATAGTGAATGAACGCATGTAACTTAATCAAGATATATGATATGCTTGATTGAGTGGGAGCTCCGGGATTGGATTACATAGTCGAATGGATTGTCTATTCGGATTATGTTAATCGTTGCACATAAACCGGTTAGATCTAGTAGCTCTACGAGTAAAGCACTTGTCAAGGCCTCGATCGTACGTGTCATGGGCCATGCCAAAGCTGGGTGTGCCGTGCTATCTTGGTGAGGCAAGATGGAGAAATGGTGGTTCTCATAGCTTGAAAGTAGATGCTTGATTTAAGTGTGGTTTCGAAAATCCATTATTCATGTAATGAGTGTGTACCTCCCATTACTAGAGCGCCTGTCAAGGCATCGATCATTCGTAACACGGGTCATGCCAAAGCTGAGCGTGCCGGATTATCTTTGTGAGGCAGCGTGGGAAATCGTGGTTCCCACAGCTTGAATATGGTTAATCTTAGGTTAAGTTGTCGAGTTTGACTCGAGACTTAATGGTACAGATGAGACATGTATGTAATGATATTTGATATCATAGTCTCATAAAAGGATCTAAGAGTCATATTGGATATGATTGACATTAGATGTCTACCTAAATAGCATAAGGATAGGTGTAACAATTTATTCTTGTGTGGAATACGGATCTTAGTCCCATATAGAAAATTATTGTAGGGTTAGTTTTCTTTTTGGGAATATAGCTTGTGTTTGCATCTATGTTGTCATTGGTTGATGATGGACTAGCTGGTAGTAGATAATGGATATGTTGACATTGATTGATGATGGACTAGATGGTAGTAGATCATTGATAGAATATGCATTTTGTTTTGTTCGTTCTGTTTTGTCTCTTTTGTAGGACATGGCGTCAACCGGTAGCGTACCGAGTTTGACGATGCGATCTATCCTTGAGAGGGATAAGCTAACCGTGACGAACTTCTTAGACTGGTATCGGAACTTGAGAATTGTTCTCAAGCACGATAAGAAGTCCTACGTCCTGGAAGGGGCTCTACCACCAGAGCCTGCGGCCAATGCCATGCACGAGAGCCGTCAGAGATGCTTGGTTAAAGCATCAGAATTATGACAATGAGATCTCCTGTCTCATGTTGGGAAGCATGGCCCCGAATCTGCAGAGGCAGTTTGAGGGGAAGAACGTGTTTGATATGATCAATCAGCTCAAGACCGTGTTTGATATGATCAATCAGCTCAAGACCATGTTTGGGAAGCATGGCCCCGAATCTGCAGAGGCAGTTTGATGGACTAGCTGGTAGTAGATCATTGCCCGAGGACTATAACCAGTTCGTTATGCATTACCATATGCACGGGATGACTAAGAGCTTAGCCGAACTGCATGGGATGCTGAAATCGGCCGAGCAGAATATCATGGTGCTCAAGACTGTGCTTGTTGTGGAGAAAACCTCCAACAAGAAGCGGCGGGGTAAAGCCAAGAAAAAGGCGGCGAAAAAGGCAAAAGTTGCCTCTACGCCTAAGCCTAAACCCGATAAGGGTGACTGTCATTACTGTGGAGTCTCTGGACACTGGAAGCGTAATTGTCACCTTTACTTGGAGGATCTGAAGGATAAGAAGCTTGGTGAAGCTTCTGCCTCAAGTATTCATGTTATAGAAGCTAACATCTGTACTACATCTTCGTGGGTATTGGATACCAGAAGTGCCTCACACATTTGTGGAAATGTGCAGGGACTAAGAAGAAGTAGGATGTTGGCTAAGGGAGAAGCGGATCTACGCGTCGGAAATGGAGCAAGAGTTGCTGCATTGTGTGTTGGCGTTTATGATTTTCATCTTCCTTCTGGACTTGTTTTAGAATTAAGTAATTGTTACTATGTTCCTGCGATTAGCAGAAATATTATTTCTATTTCATGTCTGGATTTGGATGGTTTTCGATTTGTAATTGAGAACTCGAGTTTGATGATTTATCGAGACGATATCTACTATGGTAATGGTTATCTAGTTAATGGTTTATACGTCTTGAATGATCAGCCTTCGAACTCGACATCATCCATCTATAGCGTGAGTACTAAACGGTTTATGCCGAACGACTTAAACCCGACCTTCCTCTGGCATTGTCGTCTAGGCCATATAAACGAGAAACGCATTCAGAAGCTTCATCATGAAGGTCTTCTGGATTCATTTGACTTTGAGTCTCTTGAATCTTGCGAGTCTTGTTTGATGGGCAAGATGACAAAGCATCCTTTCAAGGGGAAAGGACAGAGAGCGACAGAGTTATTGGATCTGATACATAGTGATGTGTGTGGACCAATGAGCTGTCCGGCTAGAGGAGGTTATCTGTATTTCGTTACGTTCACTGATGATTTCAGTCGATACGGTTATGTCTATTTGATGAGACATAAGTCAAACACTTGAAATGTTGAAGACTTTCAGAAACGAAGTACAGAACTAGCTTGGCAAGACGATCAAGACACTTCAATCAGATCGTGGTGGCGAGTGTATGAGCCAAGAGTTCTCTGACTATCTAGTTGATTGTGGTATTGTATCACAATTAACTCCTCCGGAAACGCCACAGTGGAATGGCGTGTCGGAACGGAGGAACCGAACACTGTTAGACATGGTTCGATCTATCATGAGTCAGACAGATCTTCCGAAGTCCTTTTGGGGCTATGCTTTAGAGACCGCTGCGTACCTGCTGAACAGGAGTCCAACGAAGTCGGCTGAAACGACACCACATGAGCGGCTGAAACAACGCCATATGAGATATGGACGGGGAAGCGTCCCGCGTTGTCGTTTGTCAGAATTTGGGGTTGCAACGCTTACGTGAAGCGTCAGATGACTGATAAGTTATCCTCCAAATCTGATTTATTTGTAGGCTACCCTAAGAAAACTAAGGGTTACTACTTCTATATTCCGGCAGAGAACAAGGTGTTCATTGCCAGGAATGCGACTTTTATGGAGCGAGAGTTCGTCTCCAAAAGAGTCAGTGGGAGTAGGATCGAACTTGAGAAAGTTCGAGAGCAACAAGTAAACGCTGAGTCGAGTGAACAAGTTGAAGACTTCAACCTGTTTCACTGCCGGTTGTGACTCAACCTTCGACTAGTGAACCTCGGAGATCAGGTAGGATTCGCCAAGAGCCTGTGAGATACGGATTTCTCATAACTGGAAATGAGGAACTCATGTTATTAGAACATGATGAGCCTACTACATACCCAGATGCTATGGCGAGTTCCGACTCCGAGAAATGGCGCGAGGCTATGAAGTCCGAGATGCAATCTATGTCAGACAACTAAGTATGGACTCTGATTGATGCATCTGAAGGGATAAAACCCATCGAATGCAAGTGGATCTTCAAGAAGAAGACCGACATGGATGGCAACGTGCACACGTACAAGGCACGACTTGTGGCGAAAGGATTCCGTCAAATTCATGGTATTGACTATGATGTGACCTTTTCGCCTATAGTTATGCTGAAGTCCATCAGGATCCTGCTTGCCGTAGCCGCATATTACGACTATGAGATATGGCAAATGGATGTCAAGACCGAGTTCCTTAACGGGAACTTGACCGAGGATGTGTACATGACACAACCCGAAGGTTTTGTAGATCCGAGGAACCCGAGGATGGTGTACAAGCTTCA
>NW_010972109.1:240341-244503 GCF_000463585.1 Tarenaya hassleriana
ATCATGTATGCCATGCTTTGTACTCGACCGGATGTATCCTACGCGTTGAGCATTACGAGTAGATACCAGTCAGATCCAGGTGAGTCGCACTGGATCGCCGTCAAGAACGTCCTGAAGTACTTGAGAAGGACTAAGGATGTGTTCTTGGTATACGGTGGGTCGGAAGATGAGCTCACTGTAAAGGTTACACCGATGCTAGTTTCCAGTCAGACCCGGATGACTACTGATCGCAGTCTGGCTATGTTTTCTGCTTGAACGGAGGCGCTGTTAGCTGGAAGAGTTCCAAGCAGGCGACCGTTGCAGATTCTACTACAGAAGCTGAGTATATTGCAGCGTCGGACACAGCAAAGGAAGCCGTTTGGATCAGGAAGTTTGTTGGCGACTTGGGTGTTATTCCTAGTGCTATAGCCCCATTGCTCTGTATTGTGACAACAATAGAGCGATCACACAAGCGAAAGAATCCAGATCTCATCAACGATCCAAACACATACTCAGACGATTTCACCTTATCAGGGAGATCATAGACAAAGGAGACGTGCACATTTGCAGAGTGTCGACCGATGATAACATTGCCGATCCGTTGACGAAGCCTCTCCCTTCGTGAAGCATGAGGGTCATGTTAGGGATATGGGCATTAGATGTTTAGCAGTCCATGATTAGAGCAACTGGGAGATTGTTGGTTTAGTGCTCTATGATGTACTGATTATGAGCTTTGTTCAGATACATTCGATGTATTGATACTTTCTATGTGTTTTATGAGAGTATTTTATTCATTACATGTTTCTATGGTTTTATGAGAGTATTTGATTCATTACATGTTCTTGTATACTAGATGTGTTGTGAAATCCATGTATTGTTATGAACAATACTAAACTCCCTAGTCATGTATCATTGTGGGAATAATGATATACTAAAACTAGTATAATGTGTGATTGATGATCATTCAGATGATCATAGGTATTGGATATGATCACAGTCATAGGTATTCGTTGGAGAACAAAACACTGGATTGACCCGCATGAGATTGTCACATGGACTAGCGTCATGACTTGAATCTCATATGGCGGTTCCATGATTGGATCCTAAGACCTGAGATATCTACGGAATCCAACATGAGGAGTTGCGTGCTTTGAATACGTCAAACGCCCTGCGTAACAGGAGGACTATAAAAGCGTGTATCAGGTACGAAACGAATCATGTGTTGGATTGTAGATAGTCAAGACGGGATTTGTACCTCTCGTAAAAGAGAGAGATATCGCAGGACCCCTCGTGTGAGCGAGACTGTAGGAATGTGTGGCCGCACTATAGACGAACGTCGTCTATTTCAGACAGTCGAACTCAATGAACGAGAAAGCAGTCGAATTAGATAAGGTGGCTTGTCCATGCCTTATGTTCGACATACGATATCGCGATACAAAAGGATTATCAGTCGGAATCATCACTGGCGTTCGTAAGATCACGAACAAACTCTATTCGAGATAGGTAGTCATAGTGTCTTGCTAGAGACCGCCTATGACTTGTATATCTGGAATAGAGATTTCGGGTTAAACTACTATATCGAATGAGCCTACAGGGTCACACACACAGGGAAAGACAAAACGCACGAAAACTCGTTTACTCTACAACATGTCATCCTCAAACGGATGGACAAACCGAGGTAGTGAACCGCACGCTATCTACTCTTTTCAGAGCTACCATCGGTAAGAACTTAGGTAATTGGGTCGAGTGTCTACCTCACATTGAGTTTGCCTACAACCGGGCTGTTCATTCCGCGACAAGACACTTGCCATTTGAAATCGTTTATGGTTTCCACCCGATTACGCCTTTGGACCTTCTAGCACTACCAGACCATGAGCTAACCAATCTTGATGGTGACAAGAAAGCGGAGTTCGTCAAGAAACTTCACCAAAAGGTCCACGACAGCATTGCTCGTCGAACCGAGAAATACGCCCGTCAAGCCAACAAAGGCCGAAAGACGATGACATTCAAGGAAGGCGATTGGGTTTGGTTGCATTTTAGATCCGAACGTTTCCCGGATAAACGCAAATCCAAACTAGCACCTAGAGGCGACGACCCGAGTGATTAAACGAATCAACGATAACGCTTACCAATTGGAGCTACCCGATGATTATAATGTCTCTAACTCTTTTAATGTGACTGATCTTCTTCCTTTTGATGCAGGTGATGACATTTCGGGGACGAAATCTTCTCAAGAGGGAGGGAATGATGAAGACATCCAGATCATAGACGACACAACGGATGGGAGCTTGGACGAGGGAGCATACTCGGAGCTAGGAGCTGAACCTGAGCTAGGAGCAGAACCGGAAAATGAGGATCCGCCTAACCAAGTAACGAGCAAGGAACCGAACATGGCAGCATCAAAACCATACACGATTCCAATTTCGATTCGCATGGATCCTCCCCTTACACGATCCAAGACACGAACACTCCGACAACAATTCAATGCCTTCGTGTCTCATGTTGTGAATGGGCCAAACGACGGAGATGCGTGCCCATTTGCGTTCAGAAAGAACAAGACCCGACTTATCCTCACTTGCCAAGACTAGATTGCTTCAAACTCAAGACGACACTCAAGGAAGCTTCTTGGAGGGCAAGCTAACTTCTCCAACAACTAGTAGACTCCCACCTACCTCATTAATGGCGAGAATTCAGCAAGCTTTGCATGAAGAGTTGCATTTAATTTCTAGTTGTTATTATTTTCTCTTTAAATCATGTAGAACTTCTTATTGTAATCACCTTTTGATCATTATTCAATATGTCTTATTTTCAGAATTCTGTCCACCTTTGTGTCGAGTTTTCTAGCTGGGTTTGTCCGAGCTTCTTCCTTAGTTCGTCCGAGATTCATCCTTGGTTTGTCCGAGGATCGATTCGGTTTGTCCAAATCTCCTATCTATCCTTCGTTCATTTCTTTGTTTCGGGATTATAGTTGAGCATCAATCTGATCAGAGATTGATCCCGGAATCCATCCCTCCATTACCCACTCATCTTCCCAACTAGATCGAATTCGAGTGCCACTTTGGCCGGTGATCGATCCTAGTCCATACTCTCTCCGGAAACAGCCCTTCCGCAAGCCCGTGGCGTACATCATGTTTAGCAGTCCATGATTAGAGCAAGTGGGAGATTGTTGGTTTAGTGTGTGACAGCCCGGGATACCGTAAGAGGGCGGGGAGTGATCGCCGGTGCGAGAGGCATGGACAATGGGCGGCTCCTGACGAGCTTCTGGGTAAGGGGTACAGGAATGAATCGGACGCACCGGAATGAGAAGGGTCCGAGGGCTGTGTAGGTATGGGACTACACAATCTAAGATAACTAAAAGGAATTAATTGAGCTACTCATAGCAACAAGATGCATCTACCTTTTCGGTTGCCCATCTCGAGAGAACTCCAAAGTTAAGCGTGCTAGCCTTGGAGTAGTCTTAGGATGGGTGATTGTTGGTTTAGTGCTCTATGATGTACTGTTTATGAGCTTTATTTAGATATGTTTGATGTATTGATACTTTCTATGGGTTTTATGAGAGTATTTGATTCATTACATGTTCCTGCATACTAGATCTGTTATGATATCCGTGTGTCATTATGAATGATACTAAACTCCCTAGTCTTGTGTCGTTATGAGAATAACGACATAATAAGACTAGTATGATGTGTGATTGATGATCATAGCGTTGATCATAGGTATTTGATACAATCACAGTCATAGGTATTCGTTGGAGAACGGAATACTGGATTGACCCGCATGAGATTGTCACATGGACTAGCGTCATGACTTGAATCTCATATGGCGGTTCCATGATTGGATCCTAAGACCTGAGATATCTACGGAATCCAACATGAGGAGTTGCGTGCTTTGAATACGTCAAACGTCCTGCATAACAGGAGGACTATAAAGGCGTGTATCAGGTACGAAACGAATCATGTGCTGGATTGTAGATAGTCAAGACAGGATTTGTACCTCTCGTAAAAGAGAGAGATATCGCTGGGCCCCTCGTGTGAGCGAGACTGTAGAAATGTGTGGCCGCACTATAGACGAACATCGTCTATTTCAGACAGTCGAACTCAATGAACGAGAAAGCAGTCGAATCAGATAAGGTGGCTTGTCCATGCCTTATGTTCGACATAAGATATCGTGATACAAAAGGATC
>NW_010972109.1:244753-248492 GCF_000463585.1 Tarenaya hassleriana
AAAGTCTGGAACAGACGGTCCACGTGAGCAGACCGTCCGTTCTACGTGCTGGAACGGACGGTCCGCGTGTATTTCTTGACCGTCTGTTCCGGGCTTCAGTTTTTCCGAAATTAAACCGAATTAAGGTTAAATCACCTAATAAGAAGGAGATTAAAAAACCCTAACTCGTAAGAGACGAAGAGAGCCGACTTTTGGCAGAAAAGAGAGAGTTTTTGGAGATCCAAAAACGAGTTCTAAGTCTCGAGATTTCTCGGTGCACATATCGAATAGAGATTCGAGTCCTAGCAGACAAGTTCCAACCGTTGAAATCCATCCCGTGGTGTGGATACATGTAGAGGGCGAGGTATTCTTTCTGCCTTTCGTGATCAGACGTGTTCTTCGATTGATACAGGCCCCGGATCGATTAAGGTAAGCGTTCTAACGTTTCTACGATTCATTAGAAGCATGGTTCTAGGGTTTATCAAATTTTGTTTTATATCCGCTGCGCAAACCCTAGAATCGATCTCTTAGGAATAGGATTCGCTCTAGAGATCCCAGGAAACCCAACAGTGACCTCATGGGAAGTACTTTCCGGGATGTGTGTGGGTGAGGACAAAACACGCTAAAAGGTCTCGTGTTGGTGTGTGGGGACAGCTCTATCATTCCGTAGCAGTCTCGGGTCGTTACAAATGGTATCAGAGCCGGTTCTCTCCCAGTACGGTGTGGTTCGAGGACGAACCAAGCGGAAGCTGGTGGGCCTGTGACAGCGCATGATACCGTAGGAGGGCGGAGAGTGATCGCCGGTGCGAGAGGCATGGACAATGGGCAGCTCCTGACGAGCTTCTAGGTAGAGGGTACAGGGATGAATCGGACGCACCGGAATGAGAGGGATCCGAGGGCTGTGTAGGTATAGGACTACACAGTCTAAAATAACTTAAAGGAATTAATTAAGCTACTTATAACAACAAGATGCATCTACCTTTTCGGTTGCCCATCTCGACAGAACTCCAAAGTTAAGCGTGCTAGCCTTGGAGTAGTCTTAGGATATGGATATGTATAGAGGGCGAAGTATTCTTCCTTCCTTTCGTGATCAGACGAATTCTTCAATTGATACAGGTCCCGGATCGATTGAGGTAAGCGTTCTAACGTTTCTACGATTCATAAAAGCATGGTTCTAGGGTTTATTAAATTTTTGTTTTACATCCGCTGCGAAAACCCTAGAATCGATCTCTTAGCAATAGGATTCGCTCTAGAGATCCCCGGAATCCCATCACTTTCGGTATCCAATACCCACGAAGATGTAGTACAGACGTTAACTTCTATAACATGAATACCTGAGGCAGAAGCTTCATCAAGCTTCTTGTCCTTCAGATCCTCCAAGTAAAGGTGACAACTACGCTTCCAATGTCCAGACAGTCCACAGTAATGACAATCACCCTTATCGGGCTTAGGTTTAGGCGTAGGGCCAACTTTTGCCTTCTTTGCCCCCTTCTTTTTCGCTTTACCCCACCGCTTCTTACTGGAGTTCTTCTCAACAACAAGCACAATATTAGTCTTAGGGACCACAATATTCTGCTCAGCCTGTAGGGGAATCTACGGGTTCCTAGCATGCGATCGTATCGATCTAGGGTTTGGTTTACTAGGTTTCATCCAGCGGAAGAAAGATCTAAACCTAGTCAAACGTCACACGCAACCAAACTTGCAAAACCTAAAAAATCGTGTATATCACCGAGGGAATCGTTACTTACCTCGTTTTCGATGACTGAAGCAAAAATCGATCCGGGGCCTGTTATTAATCCTAGGACTGAAGTTACAGTCCCTCTACACATATCCACACCGACGGGAAGGATTCCAAACGATTTGGAACGTATCTGCTAGGATTAGTGAAGAAAAGGGTAACTCAAGAGACCGAATCTAATCCCGAGAAGCTAAAAAACGAAAAGAATGAATTCTCTAGGGTTCTTAGATGTCTCTTTAAATTTTAGGCCAGCCTTAATTAAGTTTGGATAAAATCCCAAACTTAAATAAGCTTAGAAAACCCTAAATCCGAAATTTTGGAAAAATCCAGATCCCGGTCCGGCGGGCCAAGAGCTTGTTCCGGCAGACCAAACTTAGTCCGAGGCTCTCGGACTGCCTGACCTGGAGGTTTGGTCCGGCTGACCAACTTTTGGTCAGCTCCGGACCAAACCTCTTGGTTCACTTTTGGTCCGACGCACTTCGGTCCTCGGTCCGCCTGACCCAGCGTCTGGTCCGGAGCTGACCAACTCTTGGTCAGCCGGACCAGACCTGGACAGATGACCTTGGACCAAACTCCGGACTTTCTGGACTGACCAGCTTGGTCCGGCGCTGACCAAACTTGGTCAGCTCTGGACAACACACTGAAAAACATTTTTCGTGCTCGTTTCGGTCAATTCTCATTTCCATTCTCCGGATTCTTCACATTTAAGTCCATCCCTAGTGGTGTGTGACCATGTAGGCCCATTCTAAATGGTATTGACTTCGGAAACTTTTTCCGAACCACAAGTCATGGTTAGCCTCTAGTAAGACGCCATGACCACTCACTTAGAATTGAGTTAGAGGTGATCTAATCAAGGCATTAACTGCTCAAGTTCTGATCCTTTGTCTCGCGATATCATATGTTGAACAATGGCATGGTTTGAGCCACCCTTCAAGTTCAACCGCTTTCTCGTCTTGGCAAATCGACTAATAAAATAGATGCAACTTCATCTATAGCATGGCCATGCATTTTTCATAGTCCGATTTCCACGAGAGGGCCAACGATATCTCTCCTGTTAAGGAGGTGATAAGTCCCATATTGCATGTCTAGTATCTCCGTATGATTCGTGAACGTATATGATCAACGCCGTTATAATCATCCGGTTAAAGACGACGTTTGACGCCGTCAAGACACGCCACTCCTCATATCAGATACTCTAGACATCTCAGGTATGAGGATCCAAGATTGAACCACTGTATGAGATTCAAGTCACGACTCTGTCCATGTGACAATCTCATGCGGGTCATCCAGTCACTCGTTCACAACGAGTACCCATGATTGTGATAAGCATCCAATGCATCGATCACACCTCATGCTAGTCTTAATTCATCATTGTTCCCACAACGATAACTGACTATGGAGTTTAGAATCATTCTCCAATGATTCAAGGATACCGAAATATAACAAACATGCCAATCATATAACGGGAAAAGTAATGCATTCATAAACCAATGAATCAATATAAAGTCAAGATGTCATATCACGGATCATCCTAGAGCATTAAAACCAACAATCTCCCACTATGCTCTATGATCTATCCTACAAGCATCTAATCCTCATACCCTTAACATGACCATCATGCTTTGACGAAGGGAGAGGTTTCGTCAATGGGTCAACAATATTATCATCTGTCGACACTCTGCTTATCTTCACGTCTCCTCTGTCGATGATTTCTCTGATCAAGTGAAATCGCTTGAGTATGTGTTTGGATCTCTGGTGTGACCGGGATTCCTTAACTTGCGCAATCGCACTATTGTTGTCACAATACAACTCAATGGGATCTGCAATGCTAGGAATAACGCCCAGGTCTCCCAAAAATTTTCTGATCCAAACAGCTTCCTTAGTTGCATCTGATGCTGCTACGTACTCGGCTTCTGTAGTCGAATCTGCCACGGTTGGCTGTTTGGAACTCTTCCAACTGATAGCCCCACCGTTCAGACAGAAAACATAACCTGACTGCGATCTGAAGTCATCTCTGTCGGT
>NW_010972109.1:248726-249618 GCF_000463585.1 Tarenaya hassleriana
GGACGAGTACACAACATGGCGTACATGATGGATCCAATTGCCGAGGCATATGGAATCCTACTCATGCGCTCTTGCTCATCCTGTGTCTTTGGACACTGAGTCTTGCTAAGAGCAATGTCATGTCCCATTGGCAAGGCACCCCTCGTGGAGTCTTGCATCTTGAACTGATTCAAGACCTTGTCAATGTATGTACTCTGACTTAGGCAAAGAAGCCTTCTCGATCTATCTCTATAGATCTTGATGCCTAGAATATAGGCGGCTTCTCCTAAGTCTTTCATCGAAAAGACTGATCCTAGCCAGAATTTTACTCATTGCAAAGTAGAAACATCATTTCCAATGAGCAATATATCATGTACATAAAGCACAAGGAAAACCACTGCGCTCCCACTGACCTTCTTGTAAACGCATGGCTCATCTTCGTTTTGTAGGAAGCCAAACGTTTTGACTGCCTCGTCAAATCGAAGATTCCGTCTCCTCAGAGCCTGCTTCAGTCCATAAATGGATCTCTAAAGCTTGCATACCTTCCTCAGACTCTTAGGATCGACAAAACCCTCGGGTTGTGACATGTACACATCCTCGAGCAGATTCCCGTTAAGGAATGCGGTCTTGACATCCATCTGCCATATCTCGTAGTCATAATACGCACCTATGGCTAGCAAAATCCGTATGGATTTAAGCATCACGACTAGTGAAAAGGTTTCATCATAGTCTATACCATGAATCTGCCAAAACCCTTTCATGACGAGTCGTGCCTTATAGGTATGCACGATGCCATCCATGTCGGTTTTCTTCTTGAAAACCCACTTGCATCCAATGGTCTTAATACCATCGAACGAATCAACCAAAGTCCACACTTTATTGTCGTACATGGATTGCATCTCAGACTCCATGG
>NW_010972109.1:249844-254537 GCF_000463585.1 Tarenaya hassleriana
ATTAGCAGGTGTTGTCTCAACAACTTGTGATATAGGTTGAACTGTTTCAACCTGTTCACTCGGTTCTTCGACTATTTGTGTTTCTTGAACTTCTTCGAGATCTACTCTACTCCCACTAACTCTCTTGGAGACGAACTCTCTCTCCAAGAAAGATCCATTCTGAGCAACAAACACTTTGTTCTCGGATGGGTTGTAGAACCAGTACCCTTTTGTTTCCTTAGGGTAACCCACAAATATGCATTTATCAGATTTGGCGGATAGCTTATCAGAAGCCAGACGTTTCACATAAACGTCGCATCCCCAAATCTTCATAAACGCTAACCTGGGATGCTTCCCAGTCCATATCTTATATGGTGTCTTCTGAACCGACTTTGTTGGACAGTTGTTCAGTATAAGCGCAGCCGTTTCCAGAGCGTAGCCCCAGAAGGATTTAGAGATATCGACCTGACTCATCATAGACCGCACCATATCTAATAAGGTCCGGTTCCTCCTCTTGGACACGCCATTCCACTGTGGCATTCCAGGTGGAGTCAGTTGTGAGACAATCCCACAATCTGCTAGATAGTCAGTGAACTCTTGGCTCATATACTCGCCACCTCGATCAGATCGAAGCAACTTGATCGTCTTGCCAAGTTGGTTCTGTACCCCGTTTCTGAAAATCTTGAACAATTCAAATGTTTTAGATTTATGTCTCATCAAGTAGACATAACCGTACCTACTGAAATCATCAGTAAACGTAACAAAGTACAGATAATCTCCTCTAGCGGGTGAGCTCATAGGACCGCATATATCACTATGTATGAGTTCTAGCAACTCTGTATCCCTTTCTCCTTTTCTAGAAAAAGGAGATTTTGTCATCTTACCCATCAAACAAGAATCGCACGATTCGATTGATTCATAATCAAAAGAATCAAGAAGTCCATCAGAATGAAGCTTCGCTATGCGTTTCTCATTGATGTGACCACGTCGACAATGCCAGAGATAGGTGGGGTTTCAGTCGTTCGGCTTAAACCGCTTGGTATAACATTATAGATCGTACTGTGTCCAGACGGTTTATCATCCAAAATATAAAGGCCATTAAACAGGTAACCATTACCATCAAATAAAGCGCCTCTATAAATAGATAAAGTTTTGTTCCCAATGACAAAACAAAAACCATCAGAATCCAAACATGAAATCGAAATAATATTCCTGCTAATGGCAGGTACAAAATAACAATCATGTAATTCTAACACAAGTCCAGAAGGTAAAGTAAGATCATAAGTCCCAACGGTCAACACAGCAACTCTTGCTCCATTCCCGACGCGGAGATCCACTTCTCCTCAGGCCCTGCACATTTCCAAAAATGTGTGAGGCACATCCGGTATCTAATACCCATGATTTAGAAGTAAACAAATTAGCCTCTATAACGAAGATACCTGAAGATGAAGCTTCTGCAAGCTTCTTCTTCTTCAGATCTTCCAGGTAGAGTTTGCAGTTTCTGCGCCAATGCCCAATAGCATGGCAGAAATGGCGCTCTCCCTTCTCAGCCTTAGACTTAGGCTCGGCGGCAACAATTGCCGTCTTGCCCTTGCCTTTCTTGCTCTTGGAACGCTTCCTTTTGTTGGAACTCTTTCCAACCACTAGGACACTCTTCTCAACTTTGATGTTCTGCTCGGCCGATCGCAACATCCCATGTAGCTCGGTCAAGTCCTTCTCCATCCCATTCATGTTATAGTTCATGACAAACTGGTCAAAACTATCCAGCAGGGATTGAAGAACTAGGTCTACTGCCAATTCACGACTAACCTCCAACCCTAGTCTGTCAAGATCCTCTAGATAACCCTTCATCTTGAGGATATGAGTACTCACGGGTGAAACATGGCTATCTTATAGTTGACCAGGTTCTTAAGGACGTTAAATCGTTCGACCCTTGTCTGTTCCTCGAAAATAGTCCTGAGATGCTCGATCATCTCGAATGCATCAGTTCCTTTGAGTTGTTTCTGCAACTCAGCCGACATAGATCCGAGCATTAGACAGGACATGTCCAAATTTTCATTCATGTGCTTATGGTAAGCATCTCGGCTATCTTATAGTTGACCAGGTTCTTAAGGACGTTAAATCGTTCGACCCTTGTCTGTTCCTCGAAAATAGTCCTGAGATGCTCGATCATCTCGAATGCATCAGTTCCTTTGAGTTGTTTCTGCAACTCAGCCGACATAGATCCGAGCATTAGACAGGACATGTCCAAATTTTCATTCATGTGCTTATGGTAAGCATCTCTGACAGCCCTGGGCGCATTGGCTGCTGGTTCATCCTCAGGAACACCCTCAATGAATTTCTAAGTGAGCTAGGATCCATATTTCACATGTTTTTTAGTCAATAGGGCATGACGCTCAAAACCATGCTATTTAGGTAGACAACGCATTGTCAATCATATCATATATGATTCCTAGATGAGCATGGGATAGTGATACGCTATCACTGCATGTTCCTCATCACATCCTTACCATTAGGTCCAAGTCCGACTTGATAACCCAATTCAAGCTCAACCATATTCGAGCTATGAGAATCACGATTTCTCCATACTGTCTCACCAAGATAGTCAGACACACTCAGCTAGGGCATGACCCGTAACCATGACGATCGAGGCCTTCACAACTGCTCTACTAATGGACGGTAATAGCTTGAGATTGATCATGAGGAAAAAGGACAAAATTTTGGACTTGAGAAGTGTCTGAGGTCCAGTCCGGAGCTGACCAGAATTTTGTCCGCCAGACTGACCTCAGTCAGCTTCTCTGGTCCGTCGTTCTGTCCGTTTTGAGAAAAATTCTGAGCTTGGTCCGGGGCTGACCAACTCTTGGTCAGCTCCGGACCAACTCAGTCTTCTTTTCTCCTCCGAGCTGACCTGGAATCGGACTCAGTTCGAAACTGAGCTTGGTCCGGGGCTGACCAAACTTGGTTAGCTCCAGACCAACTGAGTCTGTTTCATGTCTGCTCGCTGACCAAAACGTGGTCCGGAGTCTAATCTGTCTGTTGGTCCGGCTGATCAACGCTTGGTCCGGCTGACCGCAGACAGATCAAATTCGGAACAGATTTTTCGGGTTTCGAAAATTAGGGTTTCACCCCCGTTTCGTCGGACCGTAAACCCTCCCAGACTCCATACCATCTATGCATGATTCAACAATCACAAATATCATTAAACATGCACAGATTCAATGATTACATGCAATTTAACGATTAAATCATGCAATCATATAACAAGCACGACGATATACAGAGAACCAGGCTCTGATACCACTGTAGGGGAATCTACGGGTTCCTAGCATGCGATCATATCTGTGATACCCGTAACCCGTGTACAGTATATGGGCTATGCCACATGGACGATATAAAATAAAATAATAAAATGCGGAAGCAAAATTTCAAAATCCAAAAACATTTTTAGATCAAATCAGAGTAGTGAAGGGATTCCTGGGATCTCTAGAGCGAATCCTATTCCTAAGAGATCGATTATAGGGTTTGCGCATCGGATGTAAAATAAAAATTTAATAAGCCCTAGAACCATGCTTCTATGAATCGTAGAAACGTTAGAACGCTTACCTCAATCGATCCGGGGCCTGTATCAATTGAAGAATTCGTCTGATCACGAAAGGGAGGAAGAATACCTCGCCCTCTACACGTATCCACACCTCGGGATGGATTCCAACGGCTGAAACTTGTCTGCTAGGACCCGAATCTACTATTCGATTTGTACTTCGAGAAAAACGGACTTCGATCACACTCTCAACCTTTTGGATCTCACCAAAAGTCTGTCAAAAGTGTTCTAAAGTCGGCTCCCCTTAATTAGGGTTTAATCTCCTTCTTATAAAGTGATTTAACCCTAATTTCGGTTTAATTTCGGAAAATCCTGAAGCCCGGAACGGACGGTCCAGGAAAGTGATAACTTCTATTTTTCTCTATATTTTGATAAGAGTTTGTCTAGGTTTTACGGGATAACCACATGCATTCATAGACATTCTAGGCGTGCTAGGACAAAAAAACCCGGTTTACTTTAGTTTTGCAGATTACAGGTTTCGAAGATGATTGGACTCGAAAAAGAGCCATTTGGAGCGTTAAAGGAGAAGTCCGGATGAGGTACTCATGTTGCAACATCAATATCTTTCTCCACAGAGGTCCAAATCGTGCGAAACTTGTACCATTGAAAGAGCACTTCAAGACTTCGCGTAGACACCAAAATCGCGTAAATCCGACACCGGAGCAGAAAGTTATGAGCGAAATCGCAAAGACCAGAAAATTGCCAGTGCAGGGCCGGATTCAACTGGATCCGGTCCGAGTCTGGAATGCAGAACTCAGATTCAAAGGCTATCAACGCCTTTGTCCACACCACGGCATGGATAAGCGGCTGTTGCTTTCCACGTTCATCCACGGACTGAGAGACGATACTAGAGCATGGATGGATGCAGCTTGTGGAGGGAGTGTATATGACATTCCCTTTGACACCCTAGAGATGCAGATCGCCAAGATGGCCAAAGCAAGAGGGATGTTAGGAGACAGCATCAGACGCTCTACGGGACGGGTAGATTTGGACGAGTCCGCAGCCTTGAAAGCAGTAATGTCAGATCTATCGGCAATCAAGCACCACATGGGACTCAAGAATACGTCTAACCCGTCGAAAGTCCAACCTGGAATGTTCTTGGTAGATCAGGCCACA
>NW_010972109.1:261889-263050 GCF_000463585.1 Tarenaya hassleriana
GCCGTATGTACCACCCGTTCCTTTCCCTTCTCGGTTGAAGAAGCATGTTGAGGATACATAGTTCTCGAGATTTGCTGATATGCTTCAGAAGCTAGAGGTTACTATACCGTTCTATGAGGCTATGCTGCAGATACCATCTTATTCGAAGTTTCTGAAAGACATCTTGACCAAGAAGAGGGTAATTGGGAAGGAGATAGTAGCCTTGAGCACAGAGGTGAGCGCTGCGATTCTACAGCATGATTTGCCACGGAAGAGATCAGATCCTGGTAGTTTTTCGATTCCCTGCAAAATCGGAAACATTGCGATAGACCCGACGAGGATGGCACTACAGTTGGCGGATCGATCCGTCAAGTATCCTGCAGGTATTCTCGAGGATGTCCCATTGAAAGTCGGGGATTATTATGTTCCCGTTGATTTTGTTGTTTTAGACATGGACGAGGACTCGAAGATACCAATTATACTAGGTCGACCGTTCTTAAACACGGCCGATGCGGTGGTTCATGTTCGTGCTGGTCGTCTTACGATGAAGATAGGTGACGAGACTGTGGAGTTCACCTTAGATCACAACATGAAGCAGCCATCCACCACTGATTCAGCATGCTATGTCGATGTGCATGAAATCCTCACTCAAGAAGTCTTCGATCAGTTTCGGGAAGTCGATCCTTTAGAGATATCTCTCCTTGCGTCAAATGAGAGTATATACAGCAATGGGGAGGATATCCGGGAGCTTACGCGAGCATTGAACGAAGGATCAGACGAAATTGGAGTTTTACAGAAGCTGGATCCGGACCGATTCCACTTGAAACGGACCGGATCCAAATACCTTCCGAAGTTGGATTTTTACAGAAGGTGGATCCGGACCGATTTCACCTTGAAACGGACCGGATCCAAACACTGGCTCGCGAAGACAAACTGGAAACGGACCGATTCTACCTGGAATCGGACCGGATCCAGTCTCTGAGCAAATCGGACGTTTTTCACATCGACGCACCCGATTCTTCTACGAACGTCTCCGAACCCTCCACGACGACTAATAAAGACGTTCTAGAACCCAGAGAGCCACCACTTCATACGGGGAAGCTGAATAAAGCTGATTGGAGTTTAGAGAATGCCCCGAAGGTGGAGATGAAGCCCTTACCCGAAGGGCTCAGGTATGTTTTC
>NW_010972109.1:267340-272183 GCF_000463585.1 Tarenaya hassleriana
TGCTGAATAGGAGTCCAACGAAGTCGGCTGAAACGACACCATATGAGATATGGACGGGGAAGCGTCCCGCGTTATCGTTTGTCAGAATTTGGGGTTGCGACGCTTACGTGAAGCGTCAGATGGCTGATAAGTTATCCTCCAAATCTGATAAGTGTTTATTTGTAGGCTACCCTAAGGAAACTAAGGGTTACTACTTCTACTTTCCGGTAGAGAACAAGGTGTTCATTGCTAGGAATGCGACTTTTATGGAGCGAGAGTTCGTCTCCAAAAGAGTCAGTGGGAGTAGGGTCGAACTTGAGGAAGTTCGAGAGCAGCAAGTAGATGCTGAGCCGAGTGAACAAGTTGAAGAAGTTCAACCTGTTTCACTGCCCGTTGTGACTCAACCTTTGACGAGTGAACCTCGGAGATCAGGCAGGATTCGCCAAGAGCCAATGAGATATGGATTTCTCGTGACTGGGAATGAGGAACTCATGTTATTAGAACATGACGAGCCTACCACATACCCGGAGGCTATGGCGAGTCCGGATTCCGAGAAATGGCGCGAGGCTATGAAGTCTGAGATGCAATCCATGTCAGACAACCAAGTATGGACTCTGGTTGATGCGTCTGAAGGGATAAAACCCATCGGATGCAAGTGGATCTTCAAGAAGAAGACCGACATGGATGGCAACGTGCACACGTATAAGGCACGACTTGTGGCGAAAGGATTCCGTCAGATTCATGGTATTGACTATGATGAGACTTTTTCGCCCGTAGTTATGCTGAAGTCCATCAGGATCCTACTTGCCATAGCCGCATATTACGACTATGAGATATGGCAAATGGATGTCAAGACCGCGTTCCTTAACGGGAATTTGACCGAGGATGTGTACATGACACAACCCGAAGGTTTTGTCGATCCGAGGAACCCGAGGATGGTGTGCAAGCTTCAGAGGTCCATTTATGGACTGAAGCAGGCTTCGAGGAGCTGGAACCTTCGCTTTGATGAGACAATCAAAAAGTTTGGTTTCTCACAGAACGAGGACGAGCCATGTGTTTACAAGAATGTTAGTGGGAGCACAGTAGTTTTTCTGGTGCTGTATGTGGATGACATTCTCCTTATAGGGAATGACGTTCCTACCTTGCAAGATGTTAAGTCTTGGCTAGGAACGCAGTTTTCTATGAAGGACCTAGGAGAAGCGGCCTATATTCTAGGAATAAAGATCTATAGAGATAGATCGAGGCGTCTTCTAGGATTGTGTCAGAGTACTTACATCGATAAGGTCTTGAAACGGTTCAAGATGCAAGATTCCAAGAAAGGAACCTTACCGATGAGCAGTGGCACAGTTCTCTGCAAGAGTCAGTGTCCTACGACACCTGATGAGCGAGAACGCATGGATCGGATTCCATATGCTTCGGCAATTGGATCCATCATGTATGCCATGCTTTGTACTCGACCGGATGTATCCTACGCGTTGAGCATTACGAGTAGATATCAGTCAGATCCAGGTGAGTCGCACTGGATCGCCGTCAAGAACGTCCTGAAGTACTTGAGAAGGACTAAGGATGTGTTCTTGGTATACGGTGGGTCGGAAGACGAGCTCGCTGTAAGAGGTTACACCGATGCTAGTTTTCAGTCAGACTCGGATGACTACAGATCGCAGTCTGGCTATGTTTTCTGTTTGAACGGAGGCGCTGTTAGCTGGAAGAGTTCCAAGCAGGCGACCGTTGCAGATTCTACTACAGAAGCTGAGTATATTGCAGCGTCGGACGCATCAAAGGAAGCTGTTTGGATCAGAAAGTTTGTTGGTGATTTGGGTGTCATTCCGAGTGCTGATAGCCCCATTGCTCTGTATTGTGACAACAATGGAGCGATCGCACAAGCGAAAGAACCCAGATCCCATCAACGATCCAAACACATACTCAGACGATTTCACCTTATCAGGGAGATTATAGACAGAGGAGACGTGCACATTTGCAGAGTGTCGACAGATGACAACATTGCCGATCCGTTGACGAAGCCTCTCCCTTCGTCGAAGCATGAGGGTCATGTTAGGGATATGGGCATTAGATGTTTAGCAGTTCATGATTAGAGCAAGTGGGAGATTGTTGGTTTAGTGCTCTATGATGTACTGATTATGAGCTTTGTTCAGATACATTCGATGTATTGATACTTTCTATGTGTTTTATGAGAGTATTTTATTCATTACATGTTCTTGCATGCTAGATCTGTTATGAAATCCATGTATCATTATGAATGATACTAAACTCCCTAGTCTTGTGTCATTATGGGAATAACGACATAATAAGACTAGTATGATGTGTGATTGATGATCATAGCGATGATCATAGGTATTGGATACGATCACAATCATAGGTATTCGTTGCAGAACGGAATACTGGACTGACCCGCATGAGATTGTCACATGGACTAGCGTCATGACTTGAATCTGATACGACGATTCCATGATTGGATCCTAAGACCTGAGATATCTACGGAATCCAACATGAGGAGTTGCGTGCTTTGAATACGTCAAACGTCCTGCGTCACAGGAGGACTATAAAGGCGTGTATCAGGTACGAAACGAATCATGTACTGGATTGTAGATAGTCAAGACGGGATTTGTACCTCTCGTAAAAGAGAGAGATATCGCTGAGCCCCTCGTGTGAGCAAGACTGAAGAATTGTGTGGCCGCACTATAGACGAACGTCGTTTATTTCAGACAGTCGAACTCAGTGAAGGAGAAAGCAGTCGAATCAGATAAGGTGGCTTGTCCATGCCTTATGTTCGACATATGATATCGCGATACAAAAGGATCATCAGTTGGAATCATCACTGGCTTTCGTATGATCACAAACAAACTCTATTCGAGATAGGTAGTTATAGTGTCTTGCTAGAGACCGCCTATGACTTGTATTAGCGGAATGGAGATTCTGCGTTTTACTGCTATTCCGGATGAGCCTACAGGGTCACACACAATAGGGATGGACAAGTACGTGTGCTAAATTATCTCGATTAGGAATCCTAATTGGATTGAGATTTCTAATTGGAATAGGAATCCTAATGGGATTAGGAGTCCTGTTATGTATAGGAATCCTAATGAGATTAGAATTCTATTACATCTAGGAAATCTAATGAGATTAGAATTCTAATAGGTTTAGGAAACCTAATTAGATTAGGATTGCTAGTAATTAATCTATTCCTTATCAAATTAGGATTTTTGGAAAGTCCATATAAGGAGAATGTCTTCTAGGGTTTTAAGTGAAGAAAAGAAAAAGAAGGAAAAGGAGAAGAAAAAAAAGAAGAAAAATAAAACCCTAAGCCTCCAAAAACCTTGCACACAAGAGAGATCGAGATCTCTAGTCCTAGCAGACAAGTTCCAAGGTGTTGGAATCCATCCCGACATGTGGATACGTGTAGAGGGCGAGGTATTCTTCCTGCCTAGAGTGATCGGACGAACAGATCAATTGATACAGGCCCCGGATCGATTGAGGTAAGCGTTCTAACGTTTCTATGATTCAATAGTAGCATGGTTCTAGGGTTTCATTAAAATTTTTGTTTTATATCCGCTGCGCAAACCCTAGAATCGATCTCTTAGGAATTAGATTCGCTCATGAGATCCCAGGAAATCCAACATTTCACATCGACGCACCCGATTCTTCTACAAACGTTTCCGAACCCTCCACGACGACTAATAAAGACGTTCTAGAGCCTAGAGAGCCACCACTTCACACGGGGAAGCTGAATAAAGCTGATTGGAGTTTAGAGAATGCCCCAAAGGTGGAGATGAAGCCCTTACCCGAAGGGCTCAGGTATGTTTTCCTTGGACCTAACTCGACTTATCCGATTATAGTGAATGCTGCGTTGCTAGAACCCCAGGTAGAACAGTTGAGTGATTTGCTTAGACGTTATAGGGGTGTTCTTGGATATACTTTGGATGATATTAAGGGACTTAGCCCTTCGTTATGCATGCATCGTATTCATTTAGATGATGAGTCGAAATCCTCTGTTGAGCATCAACGTAGATTGAATCCGACGATGAAAGAGGTAGTTAGGAAAGAGGTGATGAAGCTGTTAGATGCGGGTATTATATACCCTATTTCGGATAGTACGTGGGTGAGTCCTGTGCAGGTTGTACCCAAGAAGGGAGGCATGACCGTGATCCAGAACGAGAAGAACGAGCTTATTCCTACGCGGACGGTCACGGGATGGAGGATGTGCATCGACTATCGTAAGTTGAACTCCAACACCCGTAAGGATCACTTTCCTTTGCCTTTTATTGATCAGATGTTAGAGAGACTTGCACTCCACTCGTACTTTTGCTTTCTAGACGGTTACTCGGGATTCTTCCAGATCCCCATTCACCCGAGTGACCAGGAGAAGATCACCTTTATTTGTCCTTATGGCAAGTTTGCTTATCGTCGTATGTCCTTTGGATTATGTAATGCACCTGCCACTTTTCAGAGATGCATGACTGTTATATTTTCTGATGTGATTGAGGATATTATGGAGGTGTTCATGGACGATTTCTCTGTCCATGGACCCTCATTTGACGTCTGTTTGGCCAATTTGCATCGAGTCTTAGACAGGTGGGCAGCGGCCAACTTAGTCCTCAACTGAGAGAAGTGTCACTTCATGGTGCAAGAAGGGATTGTTTTAGGACATAAGGTGCCTTCTAGGGGAATCGAGGTAGACAGAGCAAAGATAGAGGTTATTGAGAAGCTTCCACCGCCCGGGAACGTCAAAGGCATCCGCAGTTTTCTAGGACATGCAGGATTTTATCGGCGGTTCATCAAGGACTTCTCCAAGATCTCTAGACCACTTACCAAGCTATTGGCGAAAGATGTACCATTCAGGTTCACT
>NW_010972109.1:272306-278924 GCF_000463585.1 Tarenaya hassleriana
GGGCAGAAGAAGGATCACAAACACCACGCCATCTACTACGCAAGCCGAACTCTTGATGATGCGCAGGTAAATTACACTACTACTGAGAAAGAGTTACTTGATGTGGTGTTTGCTTTTGAGAAGTTCAGGTCGTACTTGGTGGGACGGAAAGTGATCGTATACTCAGACCACGCGGCTTTGAAGTACTTGCTAACGAAGAAAGACGCCAAACCTCGACTGATTCGATGGATGTTACTCATACAAGAGTTTGACGTCGAGATTCGGGATCGCAAAGCACGGAGAACACAGTTGCAGACCACCTTTCACCCCTTGCAATATCCGACCCTCTCCCGATCGATGATTTTCTGCAAGAGGAACAGATTATGGCAATCACTACCCGACACGAAGACCCATGGTACGCAGACTACGTGAACTATCTGGTCTCCCGAATACTCCCGTCCGAGCTTAATTATAACTGAAGGAAGAAGTTCCTCCATGACGTACGGGATTATTTTTGGGACGACCCATTCTTGTTCAAGCGTGGTACCGATGGGATGTTCCGACGATGCATTCCCGAGGAAGAAGTGCAACAGGTAATTTTCCATTGCCACTCTTCTGATTATGCAGGTCATTTCGCCGCTTCGAAGACCATAGCGAAGATTCTACAAGCGGGATTCTATTGGCCTACGATGTTCAAGAATGTTCATAGGTATGTCGCCTCATGTGATTCTTGCCAGCGCACAGGTAACATTTCTAGACGCTACGAGATGCCTCAGAATTTTATTCTAGAAGTGAAACCTTTTGATGTTTGGGGCATAGACTTTATGGGTCCTTTTCCATCGTCTTTAGGGAACGTGTACATCTTAGTTGCAGTTGATTACGTGACTAAGTGGGTAGAGGTTTTGGCTAGCGCGAGGAATGATGCTAAGACTGTGGTTAGGCTATTTAGACAGATTATTTTTCCACGTTTTGGTGTTCCTCGTGTTGTGATTAGCGATGGTGGCACACATTTTGTCAACCGGATCATCGAGACACTACTGAAGAAATACGGAGTTCATCATCGGATTGCTACTCCATATCATCCTCAGACTAGTGGACAGATGGAGATTTCTAACAGGAGATCAAGTCCATTTTGGAGAAAACCGTCGCTAAATCAAGCAAGGATTGGTCATAGAAGCTAGACGATGCGGTATGGGCTTACCGAACGGCCTTCAAAACGCCGATTGTTATGACACCGTTCCAATTAGTCTACGGAAAAGCATGTCATCTACCGGTTGAGCTAGAGCACAAAGCGTATTGGGCAATCAAGGCGCTCAATGACATGAAAACCACTGGAGAGAAACGCGTACTCCAGCTGCACCATCTTGAGGAGATCAGACTTGACGAGAACGCGAAGATCTACAAGGAGAGAACGAAGAAATGGCACGATCGACACATTATTCAGCGCTCATTCCGCTCAGGTGATCTTGTCCTTCTCTTTAACTCTCGTTTGCGATTATTTCCAGGAAAGCTCAAATCCAAGTGGTCCGGCCCATTCAAGATCCATAGAGTTTTTGACCACGGAGCGGTGGAACTATACGACTAGAGCGGTGGAATTATACGACAGCAAGGGTAGCACATTCAAGGTAAATGTGCAGCGTCGGAAGCTGTATAACCCAGCTGATCCTATAGTCGAGAGAGGCATTCTTCCTCTCGAATTACCACCATCAGCCTGAGCTCATACATGGTCTAGCTATCGACCATAAAGAAGCGCTTCTCGGGAGGCAACCCGAGGTCTTTGTATAGTTTTAGGAGTTTTGGACTTTTTGGACCATTTTAGTTGCATTAGACATGAGGTTTTTGGATTTGGGGAACCTACGTGGTGATGTTTTCCCCAGTGTGTAGACGTCTAGATCACGAGTTGCAGGTCATTCGGCAAAAATTGGGAACGAAGGTGAAGTTTCACAGACACCGGATCCGGACCGATTCCACCTGGAATCGGACCGGATCCACCTGGAATCAGACCGGATCCAAATTCTCGATTCTACTTAAGAGGGCCGAACTCAGCTCTCCCTCACTTAGGTTTTCTCTCTCGATTCGGCCCTCCCACTCTCACCTCTTACTCGATCCGATTCCACATCTACGACACCCAGGTATGCTTCCCTACCTATTTCATGGCTCAAACATTGTTTTATTATGAGTAATTTTCGGATTTGGGTTGCTACGGTTCATAAGAGGTTTCGGGAGATTTGATTGTGGAGATAATTTCGTGGTTTTGGATAGGTATTATGGGTCGATTATGATGAGAATAGGTTAGATTCACATTGCCCATACATTTGGATGCTCGAGTTTGGTCATATTTTGCAGATTTTTTCGGAGATTTTCGATCTGAGTTCGCTGCGATTGGATCCGAACCGGATCCAGTTGGATCCGGACCGGATCGAGACTCAGTTTAGGTGGAGAAGACGAACCTGGATCCGGACCGATTCCACTGGAAACGGATCGGATCCAGCCTCTGAGCTCTTTGCGCACTTTTGCGCGTTTTCACCGCGGTTTCGACCGCACTCACTCTACTTGTCTTTGAGTTTCAGATGACCACCAGGAAGACCAGGAACCGCCACAACCCGGACTACACTGACCATATACCGCTTCTGAAAGAATTTGAGATGGGCCAGAAGACGATCACCGATCTCAGCCCGTACACTCCCAGCGCACCTGATCCGGACAACACACCGCGATTCCTCTTACCATCACCGGAGATGCAGGAGCACGCTGGCGCCTTTTATCAAGTCATCCGGAACACGAAATTTGCGAGCATGGAGATCAGTCGGCTGGGGCTTTATGACTCAGTGCGCGAGCTATGCGCTGGGATTCATTGGGAAAGCCTGTTACACATGCGAGAGGACACATACCGCCAGCTGACCGCGGAGTTTCTTGGCTCATTCCGCCTATTCATACCCCCGACTGGCGAGGCACATCGAGGCTACATGGCTTTTTGGATAGCAGACCAGCAGTACCGCCTCACGATGGCACAGTTCGCCGACATCTTGGGCGTTCCTCACGGAGCTACAGCTGCCTTGCCCTTCATACACCCGGACCGACTCAAAGCATTCTGGAGAGATATCGGATCCAAGCACTTCAAGCTCAGCCTCCTCAAGTCCACATGGATCCGACATCCGACGGTCAGATACTTCCACATGCTCCTTGCTCACGTCGTCTTCGTCAAGACAGAGCCTGGAGGGCTTAACCAGACCGAGCTGCTCTTCATCAGGTACGCCTTATCCCCTATCTATGGTGGGGACGATTGGGGCATGGGACAGGTCGACATAGCATCGCGAGTCGCCCTACACTTGCATCAGATAGCCCGCTCAAATTCAGGCGTCTATGTCCGATGCGGCGGCCTTGTCACCACGATTGCGCGAAGAGTCCGCGTGAACGTCGGACGTTATGTGCGTTCCCGCCTCAAGGACGCCACAGTTCTCGACTTGGCTGCTCTGCGGAGCAAATTTTCGTTGGAGACCATTCGGGGCAACCATCTATGGTTGTACTACGACCAGCAGGGCACCAGCCAGTGCTTCACCTTTCCGAACATTCACTTACCACCGATCTCCATTGACGGACTCCGATTCCAATTCTCTGCAGCACAGCAGGCTGGACTCGAGGAGGGCGCCTACGATGGCCCGTCAGCACCCCCATCTCCTCCAACAGTTCACACCACAGAAGCTGGCCCTTCGCATATGCACTCGCCACCTCCTTTTCCCCCGGCGGATTCAGCTCCATCGCCCGCCACACGAGCCCCAGATGATTACGGCTACACATTCCAGCCTTAGGATGACTTCCAGAGGTTCATGTATCAGGCGATGCTCGATACGAGGGGCACCTTAGACAGAGCCGTCTCCGATATGCGGAGCCACGTCGACTCAGAGATGACAAGCATGTATACCAGATGGTGCGGGACTTCTTCACAGTCTCGTTGACCAGATGCAGGCACTCAGACTCCAGCATGATGCCCTATACACGGAGTTCCATAGCTTCCGCAGTCGACTATTCCCCGACGAGCAGCCGCCGACACCTATGGAGGACGACATAGACGATGCACCGGCGGACACTTAGTTCCCTGATCAGGTAGGCGTTTCCCCTTATTCGTTTTTAGTAGTGATGTAGTAGGCCTTTCCGATGTATTATGGGACTCAGATTTTGTATACTCTGGATTTCTTCATCTATATGCGAGTCTCTATGTTATTTTTCGGGTAACATTTATTTTTTTATTTGCGTTCATACCGACACACGAGAGATGAGCATCATTTTCCGAGAGACGACAATTGGATAGATTCTGGTTCATAGATTGCATGAGAGCTCTTGCATTTGACGTAAGCTAACTTCATTGCAAGCGAGCGAATTTCGCAGAGCTAAGTTTCTCTACCCCTCTTATTGGTTCTTTTCATATGTAATTTTTGTTGGGTTCCCTTCGGGTTCCTAGCATGCGATCTCATCGATCTAGGGTTTGGATTCTAGGTTTCACGCAGCGGAAGGAAAGATCTAAACCTAGCCAAACGTCACACAAAACCAATTGTGCAATAACCCGAACAATCGTGTATATCGTCGTGGGATTCGAATACTTACCTCGTTCTTTCAAGATCTGGAAGTATCAATCGATCCAGGGCCTGTTTTAATCACCGAGAGTTGAAAGCACAACTCCTCTACACGTATCCACACCGGCGGGATGAATTCCAACGCTTTGGAACGTATCTGCCAGGATTTGTGAATTGAAAAACCGATGTCCTTGACTTGGAATCGATATTCCAATCACTAGAACTCAAAATCAAGCTTCTCTAAGCTTGATGGCTCGGATTTTATCTGGATTTTAGACCGAATATGCCTTTGGTTTCGAAACGGTTTCCACACATACTAGGCATATTAGAGCCATCTTTAGGTCTCTGGGGCTAGGTTTTGTCCCGGGCCGGAAGCGGACGTTCTGATTCTACGCAGAACGGACGGTCCGTTTTATAACGTAGAACGGACGTTCTTGACGACTGGACCGTCCGTTCCAGACCTGGAACGGACGGTATGGCATTTGCGGAACGGTTCGTCCGTTCCTCAGCGGAACGAACGTTCCGGAACGGCTGGACCGTCCGGTCCAGGTCTGGACCGGACGGTCTGGCCATCTGGAACTCTTCCAGATCGCTCCGTCGCTCTTCACGTGTGATCCATCCCTAATGGTGTGTGACCCTGTAGGCCCATTCGAAGTGGCAGTGGCTTCGGAAACATTTCCCGAACCACAAGTCATGGTTAGCCTCTAGCAAGACGCCATGACCACCCACCTAGAATAGAGTTAGAGGTGATCTAACAAAGCCAGCAATAGTTCGAGTTCTGATCCTTTGTCTCACGATGTCGTATGTTGAACAAGGGCATGGTATGAGCCACCCTTCAAGTTCAACCGCTTACTCGTCTAGGCAAACCGACTGATAAAATAGATGTACATTCATCTATAGCGTGGCCACGCATTTTCACAGTCCGATTTCCACGAGGGGCCCAGCGACATCTCTCCTGCGTAGGAGGTGACAAGTCCCGTATTGCATGTCTACTATCTGCATATGATTCGTGAACGTATCTGAGCAACGCCGTTATGATCATCCGGTTAAAGACGACGTTTGACGCAGTCAAGATACGTCACTCCTCATATCAGATACTCTAGACATCTCAGGTCTGAGGATCCAATAACGAACCGCTGTATGAGATTCAAGTCATGACTCATGTCCATGTGACAATCTCATGCGGGTCATCCAGTAACTCGTTCCAAACGAGAACCCATGATTGTGATTTGCGTCTAATGCATATGATCATAATCATCTATCACACATCATGCTGGTCTTAATTCATCATTGTTCCCACAATGATAACTGACCAGGGAATTTAGAATCATCTGCAATGAGTCAAGGATATTTACCGTAATATAACAAACATGCTAATCATATAACGGGAAAAGTAATGCATTCATAAACCAATGAATCAATACATAGTCAAAATGTCATATCACGGATCATCGTAGAGCATTACAACCAACAGTTTTCGATTCTATTTCTCCGGGCGCGAGTCTACACCGTGGACGGTGTATGGTTCAAGTCTGGGGGGTGGATAGATCCTTCCACGTTCAGGCCTATCTATTCAGGATTGCATTTAGTTTAGGTGCATTTTATAATGGCATATAGACTTAGAAAAATTTTTCACTTCTGCATATCACTTTGCATTTGCTGCATTCACGTTTTCTTTTTCTTTTTTCCATATAGATGATTTTTGTTAGGTTTGCATGATTGCATATGACATATAGATATAGGGTCATATAGGTTCATGTGCATACCTCGGACACCAGTTTTGAACATCATTTGGAGGATTTTTTGGGATGATAGAGTAGGAATATCTTGATGATCTAGTGACTTTGTAGAGCGTGTTTGAACCGTGTCGAATTGATAGTTCTCCAGACTTTCTATATATAGTTTGTGGGATGAGGTTGTTGTTTGGAACCTACGGAGTTGAAACGACTATATCCAGGTTATATGTTTCGTTTAGAACCTTTTCCGAGTCTTGCAGGTCGATAAAATCTAGTTCAACAAATGCCTTGGGAAAATAAAGCATCTCGACACTCCGCTGTCAAAATCTCGT
>NW_010972109.1:279363-281379 GCF_000463585.1 Tarenaya hassleriana
ATTACAGGTTTCGAAGATGATTGGACTCGAAAAGGAGCCATTTGGAGCGTTAAAGGAGAAGTCCGGATGAGGTACTCATGTTGCAACATCAATATCTTTCTCCACAGAGGTCCAAATCGTGCGAAATTGTACATTGGAAAGAGCACTTCAAGAGCTTCGCGTAGACACCAAAATCGCGTAAATCCGACACTGGAGCAGAAAGTTATGAGCGAAATCGCAAAGACCAGAAAACTGCCAGTGCAGGGCCGGATCCAATTGGATCCGGTCCGAGTCCGGAACGCAGAACTCGACCCCAGGAATCTGGATCCGGTCCGGATCCACCTGGAATCGGTCCGGGTCCAGTCTAAAATCCTGTTTCGCGATTTTCAGCACCAGAATGGGAATAGGATTCTTGGGAGCCGCCCTAGGGTTATAAAAAAGCCCTAGCCACGTCCCAGAACAGGAGAGAGCCTTAGAGAACACCTAGATACAGATATTTGGAGAGCTTTTGGTGAGAGAAGAATACGAAGTTCACAAGATTTCGGGAAGAAGAAGAAGATTCGATCGTAGAGACTACACATCTGCATGAGACTTTCTTTCCTCTCTTTTATCTCTTTCTTTATGAGCTTTTTGTTGTTTTCTACGAACCGTGAGTAGATCCACGACTATGGGTTAGGGATTCGTATGTGTTTTGTGTTGGGTTTCCTGGGATCTCATGAACGAATCTAATTCCTAAGAGATCGATTCTAGGGTTTGCGCAGCGGATATAAAACCAAAATTTTAATGAAACCCTAGAAACATGCTACTATTGAATCATAGAAACGTTAGAACGCTTACCTCAATCGATCCGGGGCCTGTATCAATTGATCTGTTCGTCCGATCACTCTAGGCAGGAAGAATACCTCGCCCTCTACACGTATCCACACGTCGGGATGGATTCCAACACCTTGGAACTTGTCTGCTAGGACTAGAGACCTCGATCTCTCTTGTGTGCAAGGTTTTTGGAGGCTTAGGGTTTTATTTTTCTTCTTTTTTTCTTCTTTTTTTTTCTTCACCTAAAAACCCTAGAAGACATTCTCCTTATATAGACTTTCCAAAATGTTTAGCAGTTCATGATTAGAGCAAGTGGGAGATTGTTGGTTTAGTGCTCTATGATGTACTGTTTATGAGCTTTGTTCAGATACATTCGATGTATTGATACTTTCTATGTGGTTTTATGAGAGTATTTTATTCATTACATGTTCTTGCATGCTAGATCTGTTATGAAATCCATGTATCATTATGAATGATACTAAACTCCCTAGTCTTGTGTCATTATGGGAATAACGACATAATAAGACTAGTATGATGTGTGATTGATGATCACATAGATGATCATAGGTATTGGATACGATCACAATCATAGGTATTCGTTGGAGAACGGAATACTGGATTGACCCGCATGAGATTGTCACATGGACTAGCGTCATGACTTGAATCTCATATGGTGGTTCCATGATTGGATCCTAAGACCTGGGATATCTACAGAATCCAACATGAGGAGTTGCGGCTTTGATTACGTCAAACGTCCTGCGTAATAGGAGGACTATAAAGGCGTGTATCAGGTACGAAACGAATCATGTACTGGATTGTAGATAGTCAAGACGGGATTTGTACCTCTCGTAAAAGAGAGAGATATCGCTGGGCCCCTCGTGTGAGCAAGACTGTAGAAATGTGTGGCCGCACTATAGACGAACGTCGTCTATTTCAGACAGTCGAACTCAGTGAACGAGAAAGCAGTCGAATCAGATAAGGCGGCTTGTCCATGTCTTATGTTCGGCATATGATATCGTGATACAAAAGGATCATCAACCGGAATCATCTCTGGCGTTCGTAAAGATCACGAACAAACTCTATTCGAGATAGGTAGTCATAGCGTCTTGCTAGAGACCGCCTATGACTTGTATACCCGAAATAGGGATTTCGGGTTATACTGCTATGTCGAATGAGCCTACAGGGTCACACACGCAGGGAAGGACAAAACGCATGAGAAAACGA
>NW_010972109.1:283491-284342 GCF_000463585.1 Tarenaya hassleriana
GTTCCTCGGATCGACAAAACCTTCGGGTTGTGTCATGTACACATCCTCGGTCAAGTTCCCGTTAAGGAACGCGGTCTTTTCCCAGTCACGAGAAATCCATATCTCGTTGGCTCTTGGCGAATCCTGCCTGATCTCCGAGGTTCACTCGTCAAAGGTTGAGTCACAGCAGGCAGTGAAACAGGTTGAACTTCTTCAACTTGTTCACTCGGCTCAGCGTCTACTTGCTGCTCTCGAACTTCCTCAAGTTCGATCCTACTCCCACTGACTCTTTTGGAGACGAACTCTCGCTCCATAAAAGTCGCATTCCTGGCAATGAACACTTTGTTCTCTGCCGGAATGTAGAAGTAGTAACCCTTAGTTTCCTTAAAGTAGCCTACAAATAAACACTTATCAGATTTGGAGGATAACTTATCAGTCACCTGACGCTTCACGTAAGCGTCGCAACCCCAAATTCTGACAAACGATAACGCGGGACGCTTCCTTGTCTAACAGTGTTTGGTTCCTCCGTTCTGATACGCCGTTCCATTGTGGCGTTCCAGGAGGAGTTAATTGTGATACAATACCACAATCAACCAGATAGTCAGTGAACTCTCGGCTCATATACTCGCCACCACGATCGGATCGAAGTGTCTTGATCGTCTTGCCAAGCTGGTTCTGCACTTCGTTTCTGAAAGCCTTGAACATTTCAAGTGTTTAGACTTATGTCTCATCAAATAGACATAATCGTATCGACTGAAATCATCAGTGAACGTAACGAAGTACAGATAACCTCCTCTAGCTGGACAGCTCATTGGTCCGCATACATCACTATGTATCAGATCCAATAACTCTGTCGCTCTCTGTCCTTTCCC
>NW_010972109.1:284778-294519 GCF_000463585.1 Tarenaya hassleriana
TGTCTGAACGGAGGAATCGAACACTGTTAGACATGGTTCGGTCGATGATGAGTCAGACAGATCTTCCGTAGTCCTTTTGGGGCTATGCTTTAGAGACCGCCGCGTACGTGCTGAATAGGAGTCCAACGAAGTCGGCTGAAACGACACCATATGAGATATGGACGGGGAAGCGTCCCGCGTTATCGTTTGTCAGAATTTGGGGTTGCGACGCTTACGTGAAGCGTCAGATGGCTGATAAGTTATCCTCCAAATCTGATAAGTGTTTATTTGTAGGCTACCCTAAGGAAACTAAGGGTTACTACTTCTACTTTCCGGTAGAGAACAAGGTGTTCATTGCTAGGAATGCGACTTTTATGGAGCGAGAGTTCGTCTCCAAAAGAGTCAGTGGGAGTAGGGTCGAACTTGAGGAAGTTCGAGAGCAGCAAGTAGATGCTGAGCCGAGTGAACAAGTTGAAGAAGTTCAACCTGTTTCACTGCCCGTTGTGACTCAACCTTTGACGAGTGAACCTCGGAGATCAGGCAGGATTCGCCAAGAGCCAATGAGATATGGATTTCTCGTGACTGGGAATGAGGAACTCATGTTATTAGAACATGACGAGCCTACCACATACCCGGAGGCTATGGCGAGTCCGGATTCCGAGAAATGGCGCGAGGCTATGAAGTCTGAGATGCAATCCATGTCAGACAACCAAGTATGGACTCTGGTTGATGCGTCTGAAGGGATAAAACCCATCGGATGCAAGTGGATCTTCAAGAAGAAGACCGACATGGATGGCAACGTGCACACGTATAAGGCACGACTTGTGGCGAAAGGATTCCGTCAGATTCATGGTATTGACTATGATGAGACTTTTTCGCCCGTAGTTATGCTGAAGTCCATCAGGATCCTACTTGCCATAGCCGCATATTATGACTATGAGATATGGCAAATGGATGTCAAGACCGCGTTCCTTAACGGGAATTTGACCGAGGATGTGTACATGACACAACCCGAAGGTTTTGTCGATCCGAGGAACCCGAGGATGGTGTGCAAGCTTCAGAGGTCCATTTATGGACTGAAGCAGGCTTCGAGGAGCTGGAACCTTCGCTTTGATGAGACAATCAAAAAGTTTGGTTTCTCACAGAACGAAGACGAGCCATGTGTTTACAAGAAGGTTAGTGGGAGCACAGTAGTTTTTCTGGTGCTGTATGTGGATGACATTCTCCTTATAGGGAATGACGTTCCTACCTTGCAAGATGTTAAGTCTTGGCTAGGAACGCAGTTTTCTATGAAGGACCTAGGAGAAGCGGCCTATATTCTAGGAATAAAGATCTATAGAGATAGATCGAGGCGTCTTCTAGGATTGTGTCAGAGTACTTACATCGATAAGGTCTTGAAACGGTTCAAGATGCAAGATTCCAAGAAAGGAACCTTACCGATGAGCAGTGGCACAGTTCTCTGCAAGAGTCAGTGTCCTACGACACCTGATGAGCGAGAACGCATGGATCGGATTCCATATGCTTCGGCAATTGGATCCATCATGTATGCCATGCTTTGTACTCGACCGGATGTATCCTACGCGTTGAGCATTACGAGTAGATATCAGTCAGATCCAGGTGAGTCGCACTGGATCGCCGTCAAGAACGTCCTGAAGTACTTGAGAAGGACTAAGGATGTGTTCTTGGTATACGGTGGGTCGGAAGACGAGCTCGCTGTAAGAGGTTACACCGATGCTAGTTTTCAGTCAGACTCGGATGACTACAGATCGCAGTCTGGCTATGTTTTCTGTTTGAACGGAGGCGCTGTTAGCTGGAAGAGTTCCAAGCAGGCGACCGTTGCAGATTCTACTACAGAAGCTGAGTATATTGCAGCGTCGGACGCAGCAAAGGAAGCTGTTTGGATCAGAAAGTTTGTTGGTGATTTGGGTGTCATTCCGAGTGCTGATAGCCCCATTGCTCTGTATTGTGACAACAATGGAGCGATCGCACAAGCGAAAGAACCCAGATCCCATCAACGATCCAAACACATACTCAGACGATTTCACCTTATCAGGGAGATTATAGACAGAGGAGACGTGCACATTTGCAGAGTGTCGACAGATGACAACATTGCCGATCCGTTGACGAAGCCTCTCCCTTCGTCGAAGCATGAGGGTCATGTTAGGGATATGGGCATTAGATGTTTAGCAGTTCATGATTAGAGCAAGTGGGAGATTGTTGGTTTAGTGCTCTATGATGTACTGATTATGAGCTTTGTTTAGATACATTCGATGTATTGATACTTTCTATGTGTTTTTATGAGAGTATTTTATTCATTACATGTTCTTGCATGCTAGATCTGTTATGAAATCCATGTATCATTATGAATGATACTAAACTCCCTAGTCTTGTGTCATTATGGGAATAACGACATAATAAGACTAGTATGATGTGTGATTGATGATCACATAGATGATCATAGGTATTGGATACGATCACAATCATAGGTATTCGTTGGAGAATGGAATACTGGATTGACCCGCATGAGATTGTCACATGGACTAGCGTCATGACTTGAATCTCATACGACGATTCCATGATTGGTTCCTAAGACCTGAGATATCTACAGAATCCAACATGAGGAGTTGCGTGCTTTGATTACGTCAAACGTCCTGCGTAACAGGAGGACTATAAAGGCGTGTATCAGGTACGAAACGAATCATGTACTGGATTGTAGATAGTCAAGACGGGATTTGTACCTCTCGTAAAAGAGAGAGATATCGCTGGGCCCCTCGTGTGAGCAAGACTGTAGAAATGTGTGGCCGCACTATAGACGAACGTCGTCTATTTCAGACAGTCGAACTCAGTGAACGAGAAAGCAGTCAAATCAGATAAGGTGGCTTGTCCATGCCTTATGTTCGACATATGATATCGCGATACAAAAGGATCATCAGTCGGAATCATCACTGGCTTTTGTATGATCACAAACAAACTCTATTCGAGATAAGTAGTCATAGTGTCTTGCTAGAGACCGCCTATGACTTGTATTACCGGAATGGAGATTCTACGTTTTACTGCTATTCCGGATGAGCCTAAAGGGTCACACACAATAGGGATGGACAAGTACGTGTGCTAAATTATCCCGATTAGGAATCCTAATTGGATTGAGATTCCCATACGACGATTCCATGATTGGATCCTAAGACCTGAGATATCTACAGAATCCAACATGAGGAGTTGCGTGCTTTGATTACGTTAAACGTCCTGCGTAACAGGAGGACTATAAAGGCGTGTATCAGGTACGAAACGAATCATGTACTGGATTGTAGATAGTCAAGACGGGATTTGTACCTCTCGTAAAAGAGAGAGATATCGCTGGCCCCCTCGTGTGAGCAAGACTGTAGAAATGTGTGGCCGCACTATAGACGAACGTCGTCTATTTCAGACAGTCGAACTCAGTGAACGAGAAAGCAGTCGAATCAGATAAGGTGGCTTGTCCATGCCTTATGTTCGACATATGATATCGCGATACAAAAGGATCATCAGTCGGAATCATCACTGGCTTTCGTATGATCACAAACAAACTCTATTCGAGATAGGTAGTCATAGTGTCTTGCTAGAGACCGCCTATGACTTGTATTACCAGAATGGAGATTCTGCGTTTTACTGCTATTCCGGATGAGCCTACAGGGTCACACACAATAGGGATGGACAAGTACGTGTGATAAATTATCCCGATTAGGAATCCTAATTGGATTGAGATTCCTAATTGGAATAGGAATCCTAATGGGATTAGGAATCCTATTATGTATAGGAATCCTAATGAGATTAGAATTCTATTACATCTAGGAAACCTAATGAGATTAGAATTCTAATTCTCGCATGCTTAGCATATACCCATACACTCGAATATGATCCCGACACCCATGGTCACCGTTGTTTGATAGTTTACTCGTTTTTATTGCATTATTTCCTTCTTCTCCATTCTTTCCACATATTTTCATCATCACTTCCACTTCTACTTGCTTTGATTTAGTTTCGATTAGGGTTTAGATTTAGCTACCGGTCCTTGTGTTCGACCCCGTGTTACGACGATTCGTATCCTTGTGGTGAGTTGTGAATCGGGTTATATATTTTAGACTCGGTACACACGTATCAGAAAGCATGTGGACCTTCCGTTCCAGCAAGCCAGAACGGACGGTCTGCCTGAACGGTCCGTTCGTTCCAGACCTTCTAGAATGGATGGACTGCGTTCTGGACCGTCGGGTATGGACCAGGCGAACCGTCCGATCTGCCTTTCTGGTCCGTCCGTTCCAGACCCTTCCGTCTTGGTTTTTCCGTCGTTTTCTCGTGCGTTTTGTCCTTCTTTGCGTGTGTGACCCTGTAGGCTCATTCGATATAGCAGTATTGTTGGTTTAGTGCTCTATGATGTACTGTTTATGAGCTTTATTTAGATACATTTGATGTATTGATACTTTCTATGGTTTTAAGAGAGTATTTGATTCATTACATGTTCTTGCATACTAGATGTGTTATTAAATCCATCTATCATTATGAATGATACTTAACTCCCTAGTCTTGTGTCATTATGGGAATGATGACATAATAAGACTAGTGTGATGTGTGATTGATGATCATAGCGATGATCATAAGTATTGGATACGATCACTGTCATAGGTATTCGTTGAAGAACGGAATACTGGATTGACCCGCATGAGATTGTCACATGGACTAGCATCATGACTTGAATCTCATATGGCGGTTCCATGATTGGATCCTAAGACTTGAGATATCTACGGAATCCAACATGAGGAGTTGTGTACTTTGATTACGTCAAACGTCCTGCGTAACAGGAGGACTATAAAGGCGTGTATCAGGTACAAAACGAATCATGTGCTGGATTGTAGATAGTCAAGACGGGATTGGTACCTCTCGTATAAGAGAGAGATATCGCTGGGGCCCTCGTGTGAGCGAGACTGTAGAAATGTGTGCCGCACTATAGACGAACGTCGTCTATTTCAGACAGTCGAACTCAGTGAACGAGAAAGCAGTCGAATCAGATAAGGTGGCTTGTCCATGCCTTATATTCGACATATGATATCGTGATACAAAAGGATCATCAAACGGAATCATCACTGGCGTTCGTAGGATCACGAACAAACTCTATTCGAGATAGGTAGTCATAGTGTTTTGCTAGAAACCGCCTATGACTTGTGTAACCGAAAAAAGAGATTTCGTGATATACTGCTATATCGGATGAGCCTACAGGGTCACACTGTTGGTTTAGTGCTCTATGATGTACTGATTATGAGCTTTGTTCAGATACATTCGATGTATTGATACTTTCTATATGTTTTTTTTATGAGAGTATTTTGTTCATTACATGTTCCTGCATGCTAGATCTGTTATGAAATCCATGTATCATTATGAATGATACTAAACTCCCTAGTCTTGTGTCATTATGGGAATAACGACATAATAAGACTAGTATGATGTGTGATGATGATCACATAGATGATCATAGGTATTGGATACGATCACAATCATAGGTATTCGTTGCAGAACGGAATACTGGACTGACCCGCATGAGATTGTCACATGGACTAGCGTCATGACTTGAATCTCATACGACGATTCCATGATTGGATCCTAAGACTTGAGATATCTACAGAATCCAACATGAGGAATTGCGTGCTTTGATTACGTCAAACGTCCTGCGTAACAGGAGGACTATAAAGGCATGTATCAGGTACGAAACGAATCATGTACTGGATTGTAGATAGTCAAGACGGGATTTGTACCTCTCGTAAAAGAGAGAGATATCGCTGGGCCCCTCCTGTGAGCAAGACTGTAGAAATGTGTGGCCGCACTATAGACGAACGTCGTCTATTTCAGACAGTCGAACTCAGTGAACGAGAAAGCAGTCGAATCAGATAAGGTGGCTTGTCCATGCCTTATGTTCGACATATGATATCGCGATACAAAAGGATCATCAGTCGGAATCATCACTGGCTTTCGTATGATCACAAACAAACTCTATTCGAGATAGGTAATCATAGTGTCTTGCTAGAGACCGCCTACGACTTGTGTAACCAAAATAAGAGATTTCGTGTTATACTGCTATATCGGATGAGCCTACAGGGTCACACACAATAGGGATGGACAAGTACGTGTGCTAAATTATCCCGATTAGGAATCCTAATTGGATTGAGATTCCTAATTGGAATAGGAATCCTAATGGGATTAGGAATCCTATTATGTATAGGAATCCTAATGAGATTAGAATTCTATTACATCTAGGAAACCTAATGAGATTAGAATTCTAATAGGTTTAGGAAACCTAATTAGATTAGGATTCCTAGTAATCTATTCCTTGTCAAATTAGGATTTTGGAAAGTCTATATAAGGAGAATGTCTTCTAGGGTTTTAAAAAAAGAAGAAAAAAGAAGAAGAAAAAAAAGAAGAAGAAAAATAAAACCCTAAGCCTCCAAAAACCTTGCACACAAGAGAGATCGAGATCTTTAGTCCTAGCAGACAAGTTCCAAGGTGTTGGAATCCATCCCGACGTGTGGATACGTGTAGAGGGCGAGGTATTCTTCCTGCCTAGAGTGATCGGACGAACAGATCAATTGATACAGGCCCCGGATCGATTGAAGTAAGCGTTCTAACGTTTCTATGATTCAATAGTAGCATGGTTCTAGGGTTTCATTAAAATTTTGTTTTATATCCGCTGCGCAAACCCTAGAATCGATCTCTTAGGAATTAGATTCGCTCATGAGATCCCAGGAAACCAGACAGTGGTATCAGAGCATGGTTGCTCTGTTTTGATTTCATAGAACCCGATCACGCATGTTTTAGGATTTGAATTGTTTGAATCCATGTTTGCTTTGATATCTATGCATGTTTGATGATTGAATCTAGTGTAGATTGCATGTTTCATGTTGCATAGAGTGCAGGAGTTCGAATTTTGGGTGTACAGAAGAATTCGGTTCAGTTTCGGGTCTGATCGGGGCTGAGAACGCGGAGAAACGTGATCTGATCACGGAGAACTACCCTAACGGACGGTCCACGGGTGACGGACTAATTGGCACAGAACGGAAGGTTGGACCGTCTGTTCTGACTTTTGCAGTCGAGACCGAACGTTCTGCCAGCCTGGAACGTCCGTTCTACCTCCAGAACGGACGGTCCGAAGTCCAGATTCCAAAAATTTCCGTTTTCGAGGTCCGATTACGCAATCGTTGCATAATCTGATCAACTGTAACTCAAATAGACATGATTCATTCTTATGGATGGGCCATAGTGAATGAATACATGTAACTTAATCAAGATATAGTATATGCTTGATTGAGTGGGAGCTCCGAGATTGGGATTACATAATCGAATGGATGGTCTATTCGGATTATGAACAATCGTTGCACAAAAACCGATTAGATCTAGAAGCTCTATAAGTAAAGCACTTGTCAAGGCCTCGATCGTACGTGTCATGGGCCATGCCAAAGCTGGGTGTGCCGTATTATCTTGGTGAGGCAAGATGGAGAAATGGTGGTTCTCATAGCTTGAAAGTAGATGCTTGATCTAGGTGCGGTTTCGAAAATATGCTATTTAGGTAGACATCTAATGTCAATCATATCTAATATGACTCTTAGATCCTTTATGAGACTATGATATCAAATATCATTGCATACTGGTCTCATCTGTACCATTAAGTCTCAACTCAAACTTGACAACTTAACCCAAGATAAACCATATTCAAGCTGTAGGAACCACGATTTCCTACCCTGCCTCACAAAGATAATCCGGCACGCTCAGCTTTGGCATGACCCGTGTTACGAACGATCGATGCCTTGACAAGCGCTCTAGTAATGGGAGGTACACACTTAGCATTACATGAATAAGAGATTTTCGAAACCGCACCTAGATCAAGCATCTACTTTCAAGCTATGAGAACCACCATTTCTCCATCTTGCCTCACCAAGATAATACGGCACACCCAGCTTTGGCATGGCCCATGACACGTACGATCGAGGCCTTGACAAGTGCTTTACTCATAGAGCTTCTAGATCTAACCGGTTTCTGTGCAACGATTGTTCATAATCCGAATAGACCATCCATTCGATTATGTAATCCCAATCCCGGAGCTCCCACTAAATCAAGCATATCTAATATCTCGATTAAGTTACATGCATTCATTCACTATGGACCATCCATAAGAACAAATCATGTCTATTTGAGTTACAGTTGATCAGATTATGCAACGATTGCGTAATCAGACCTCGAAAACGGAAATTTTCGGAATCTGGACCTCGGACCGTCCGTTCTGAATGCAGAACGGACGGTCCAGGTTGGCAGAACGGGCGTTATTATGAGACCAGAACGGGCGTTCCACGATGGCCAGAACGGACGGTCCATGAAGCAGAACGGACGGTCCGTTCGCACTCACAGAACGGGCGTTCTAGACTCATCGGTCTCACCTCAGGCCGCCATCCTTGGACCGTCCGGTCTGGCATACCCAGAACGGACGGTCTAGGGCAGGACTACGCGATCAGATCGCGTTCTCCGACGTTCTCGGCCCCGATCAGATCCGAAACTGGTGACAAGCGTTGTCATTGAACCTAAGCCTAAGTCCAAAAAGGAAGAGTGTTATTTCTGTCATGCCGTTGGGCATTGGAACAGAAATTGTAGACTCTACCTGGAAGATCAGGAAAAGAAGAAGCTTAAAGAAGCTTCGACTTCTGGTGTCTTCGTTATAGAGGCTAATTCGTTTACTTCTACGTCGTGGGTATTAGATACTGGAAGCGCCTCGCATATTGGTGGAAATATGCAAGGGTTGCGAGGAAGTAGACAATTGGCAAAAGGAGAAGTAGATCTCCGCGTTGGAAATGGAGCAAAAGTTGTTGCATTAGCCGTCGGGACTTATGATCTGACTTTACCTTCTTGACTTGTATTGGAGTTACATGATTGTTATTTTTTTCTTGCTATCAGTAGAACATTATATCGATTTCATACTTAGACTCGGATGGTTTTAGATATGTTATTGAGAACAAATGTCTATCCATTTATAGAGGTGATTTATTTTATGGTAAAGGTTACCATATTAATGGCCTTTATGTTTTGGATGATGAACCGTCTAGATACAGGTCAATCTATAACGTTTGTACCAAACGGTTTAAGACGAACGACTTAAACCCGTCCTTCCTCTGGCATTGTTGTCTGGGCCATATAAACGAGAAACGCATACAGAAGCTTCATTCTGAAGGTCTTCTGGATTCTTTTGACTTTGAGTCTCTTGAATCTTGCGAGTCTTGTTTAATGGACAAGATGACAAAGCATCCTTTCAAGGGGAAAGGACAGAGAGCGACAGAATTATTGGATCTGATACATAGTGATGTATGCGGACCAATGAGCTGTCAGGCTAGACGAGGTTATCTGTATTTCGTTACGTTCACTGATGATTTCAGTCGATACGGTTATGTCTATTTAATGAGACATAAGTCTGAAACACTTGAAATGTTCAAGGCTTTAAGAAACGAAGTACAGAACCAGCTTGGCAAGACGATCAAGACACTTCGATCCGATCGTGGTGGCGAATATATGAGCCAAGAGTTCACTGACTATCTGGTTGATTGTGGTATCGTATCACAATTAACTCCTCCTGGAACGCCACAATGGAACGGCGTGTCTGAACGGAGGAACCGAACACTGTTAGACATGGTTCGGTCTATGATGAGTCAGACAGATCTTCCAAAGTCCTTTTGGAGCTATGCTTTAGAGACCGCTGCGTAC
>NW_010972109.1:295719-301502 GCF_000463585.1 Tarenaya hassleriana
GGCACAGTTCTCTGCAAGTGTCAGTGTCCTACGACACCTGATGAGCGAGAACGCATGGATCGGATTCCATATGCTTCGGCAATTGGATCCATCATGTATGCCATGCTTTGTACTCGACCGGATGTATCCTACGCGTTGAGCATTACGAGTAGATACCAGTCAGATCCAGGTGAGTCGCACTGGATCGCCGTCAAGAACATCCTGAAGTACTTGAGAATGACTAAGGATGTGTTCTTGGTATACGGTGGGTCGGAAGACGAGCTTGCTGTAAGAGGTTACACCGATGCTAGTTTTCAGTCAGACCCGGATGACTACAGATCGCAGTCTGGCTATGTTTTCTGTTTGAACGGAGGCGCTGTTAGCTGGAAGAGTTCCAAGCAGGCGACCGTTACAGATTCTACTACAGAAGCTGAGTATATTGCAGTGTCGGACGCAGCAAATGAAGCTGTTTGGATCAGAAAGTTTGTTGGTGACTTGGGTATCATTCCGAGTGCTGATAGCCCCATTGCTCTGTATTGTGACAACAATGGAGCGATCGCACAAGCGAAAGAACCCAGATCCCATCAACGATCCAAACACATACTCAGACGATTTCACCTTATCAGGGAGATTATAGACAGAGGAGACGTGCACATTTGCAGAGTGTCGACAGATGACAACATTGCCGATCCATTGACGAAGCCTCTCCCTTCGTCGAAGCATGAGGGTCATGTTAGGGATATGGGCATTAGATGTTTAGCAGTTCATGATTAGACCAAGTGGGAGATTGTTGGTTTAGTGCTCTATGATGCACTGTTCATGAACTTTCTATATGTTTTTTTATGAGAGTATCTTGTTCATTACATGTTCCTGCATGCTAGATCTGTTATGAAATCCATGTATCATTATGAATGATACTAAACTCCCTAGTCTTGTGTCATTATGGGAATAACGACATAATAAGACTAGTGTGATGTGTGATTGATGATCACATAGATGATCATAAGTATTGGATACGATCACAATCATAGGTATTCGTTGTAGAACGGAATACTGGACTGACCCGCATGAGATTGTCACATGGACTAGCGTCATGACTTGAATCTCATACGACGATTCCATGATTGGATCCTAAGACCTGAGATATCTACAGAATCCAACATGAGGAGTTGCGTGCTTTGATTACGTCAAACGTCCTGCGTAACAGGAGGACTATAAAGGCATGTATCAGGTACGAAACGAATCATGTACTGGATGTTAGATAGTCAAGACGGGATTTGTACCTCTCGTAAAAGAAAGAGATATCGCTGGGCCCCTCGTGTGAGCAAGACTGTAGAAATGTGTGGCCGCACTATAAACGAACGTCGTCTATTTCAGACAGTCAAAACTCAGTTAACGAGAAAGCAGTCAAATCAGATAAGGTGGCTTGTCCATGCCTTATGTTCGACATATGATATCGCGATACAAAAGGATCATCAGCCGGAATCATCACTGGCGTTCGTATGATCACGAACAAACTCTATTCGAGATAGGTAGTCATAGTGTCTTGCTAGAGACCGCCTATGACTTGTATACCCGAAATAGGGATTTCGGGTTATACTGCTATGTCGAATGAGCCTACAGGGTCACACACGCACGGAAGGACAAAACGTGCGAGAAAACGACGGAAAAACCAAGACGGAAGGGTCTGGAACGGACGGTCCGCTGTGCCAGACCCGACGGTCCAGACTCCGTCGGAAACCTTACGATGCTACTAGAGATAGCGCCATCCGGGAAGAACGGAAGAACTTTTTCCACAAAATTAAACCTATACCAAAACAAAATACCCGTACACTAAACCAAATGGCGGTTAAACTAAACCGCATACTGAACAACTCTAGAGAATCTTGCGAGAAAACTAAATTTCCAGTTCAATGGCTAGAAAAATACATAGAACACACGATAATGAAGAATTAAATCACCATTAATGTAGTTATAAATATACCAAGAGACTATCAACCCATATTGTGTATCGTTGCCTCATCCTCAAATTTGTTTTGTTCTATCTAGCGGATAAAATTAAAAGATAGGGAAATTATAATGTTTGAGTTTTTTAATAATTACCATTGGAGTCTCCTGTGGTGATCGGTAAAAGCTTTCTGAAAAAGTAAAACTCACACGATATTGTTTTTAAAAATTTTCCAACTGATTCTATTCATTTGTAAAGAACATGAATTACAACACTTTTTTGTTCGAGTCTAATCCATCCCAAGAACACAACTCCTCCTGAGTTTTGTTCCCCCCTTACAACATGAATTCTAATAAGCTCATACACTATGTGTGCTTCGCACACCCCGTGTAATCCTAGACTCGTCTAGGCCTTTTGAGCGGTTCGCCTGTTATTTGAAAGCTCCCCCTCAGATACACTTCTCTCTCTCTCAAGTATCACTCACCCGTGTTTCCCATACATATATGTTTATGCCCAAGGCTTTCACGACTCAAACACTCTCTCTCTACTTGGGTGATATCTCTTCTTGTGCACGCCTCTATAGTGGTCAACCATCTCTGGCAAGACGGTCCTGTCATGGAAGGAGGGAGACTTGGGATGCACGCAATGGGAGGAGATCATCTCAAATCCATGGGGACTTTGGATCTTCTGTCAGGTCGAGTCGTCGCCTCAAAGGGAGGAGGCCCCATCACGTACATGTCGCGTGTGAAGAATGCTCACGGCATCATCAACGCTGTGAGCTGGGGTGTCGGACGCAGCAAATGAAGCTGTTTGGATCAGAAAGTTTGTTGGTGACTTGGGTATCATTCCGAGTGCTGATAGCCCCATTGCTCTGTATTGTGACAACAATGGAGCGATCGCACAAGCGAAAGAACCCAGATCCCATCAACGATCCAAACACATACTCAGACGATTTCACCTTATCAGGGAGATTATAGACAGAGGAGACGTGCACATTTGCAGAGTGTCGACAGATGACAACATTGTCGATCCGTTGACGAAGCCTCTCCCTTCGTCGAAGCATGAGGGTCATGTTAGGGATATGGGCATTAGATGTTTAGCAGTTCATGATTAGAGCAAGTGGGAGATTGTTGGTTTAGTGCTCTATGATGTACTGATTATGAGCTTTGTTCAGATACATTCGATGTATTGATACTTTCTATGTGTTTTTATGAGAGTATTTTATTCATTACATGTTCCTGCATGCTAGATCTGTTATGAAATCCATGTATCATTATGAATGATATTAAACTCCCTAGTCTTGTGTCATTATGGGAATAACGACATAATAAGACTAGTATGATGTGTGATTGATGATCACATAGATGATCATATGTATTGGATACGATCACAATCATAGGTATTCGTTGCAGAACGGAATACTGGACTGACCCGCATGAGATTGTCACATGGACTAGCGTCATGACTTGAATCTCATACGACGATTCTATGATTGGATCCTAAGACCTGAGATATCTACAGAATCCAACATGAGGAGTTGCGTGCTTTGATTACGTCAAACGTCCTGCGTAACAGGAGGACTATAAAGGCGTGTATCAGGTACGAAACGAATCATGTACTGGATTGTAGATAGTCAATACGGGATTTGTACCTCTCGTAAAAGAGAGAGATATCGCTGGGCCCCTCGTGTGAGCAAGACTGTAGAAATGTGTGGCCGCACTATAGACGAACGTCGTCTATTTCAGACAGTCGAACTCAGTGAACGAGAAAGCAGTCGAATCAGATAAGGTGGCTTGTCCATGCCTTATGTTCGACATATGATATCGCGATACAAAAGGATCATCAGTCGGAATCATCACTGGCTTTCGTATGATCACAAACAAACTCTATTCGAGATAGGTAGTCATAGTGTCTTGCTAGAGACCGCCTATGACTTGTATTCCCGGAATGGAGATTCTGTGTTTTACTGCTATTCCGGATGAGCCTACAGGGTCACACACAATAGGGATGGACAAGTACGTGTGCTAAATTATCCCGATTAGGAATCCTAATTGGATTGAGATTCCTAATTGGAATAGGAATCCTAATGGGATTAGGAATCCTGTTATGTATAGGAATCCTAATGAGATTAGAATTCTATTACATCTAGGAAACCTAATGAGATTAGAATTCTAATAGGTTTAGGAAACCTAATTAGATTAGGATTCCTAGTAATCTATTCCTTGTCAAATTAGGATTTTGGAAAGTCTATATAAGGAGAATGTCTTCTAGGGTTTTAAAAAAAGAAGGAAAAAGAAGAAGAAAAAAAAAAGAAGAAAAATAAAACCCTAAGCCTCCAAAAACCTTGCACACAAGAGAGATCGAGATCTTTAGTCCTAGCAGACAAGTTCCAAGGTGTTGGAATCCATCCCGACGTGTGGATACGTGTAGAGGGCGAGGTATTCTTCCTGCCTAGAGTGATCGGACGAACAGATCAATTGATATAGGCCCCGGATCGATTGAGGTAAGCGTTCTAACGTTTCTATGATTCAATAGTAGCATGGTTCTAGGGTTTCATTAAAATTTTGTTTTATATCCGCTGCGTAAACCCTAGAATCGATCTCTTAGGAATTAGATTCGCTCATGAGATCCCAGGAAACCCAATACACACAGGAAAGTACGAATTCGTGAGAAGAGACGAGAAAATCCCGGTGGAGCGGAGGCCAGACCGACCGGTCCAGAAGATCTGGACCGATCGATCCAGCCAACCCAGACCGATCGGTCTAGACACGTAGACCGGTCGGTCCAGAGGTAACGTGTGAAAGTCACTCGGTCCGGAAGTTGCTTCAGACCGATCGGTCCAGACATGGACCGATCGGTCCAGACGTAAAAATAACCTCCAGACCGATCGGTCCAGACGTCGGGATTTCCTAAACTCACTCTAATTAGGGTTTTAAGTGGGATAAACTTAGTGGAACGCCTCCTAATGCTCTTGGCACGAATTTCAGACACTAGGGAGAGGTTTGGAGAGTGAAAAACCTAAGAGAAAGATCCCTGAAACCTTTGCGCAAAGAAGAACGTGTTCTTTAGTCCTAGCAGACAAGTTCCAACCGTTGGAATCCTTTCCGCCGTTTGGATACGTGTAGAGGGCAAGGTATTCTTCCTGCCTACAGTGATCGGACGAACAGATCAATTGATACAGGCCCCGGATCGATTGAGGTAAGCGTTCTAACGTTTCTACAAGATCATGCATGGTAGGTTTTAGGGTTTTATCAAATTTTTGTTTTACATCCGCTGCGCAAACCCTAGAATCGATCTCTCAGAAATTAGATTCGCTCATGAGATCCCAAGAAACCCAACAGTGGTATCAGAGCCTAGTTGCTCTGCATGTTTTTGTTAGAACCCGATCACGCACGTGTTAGGATTTGAATTGTTGTAATCTGTGTTTGCTTTGATGCTATGCATGATTTGATTGTGGATCTAGAGTAGATTTTCTGTTCATTGTTGCATAGTGTGCAAGAGCTTCGAATTCTGAGTTCGCAGGCGAAAATGGGGTCGAATTCGGGTCTTAAACGGGGCAGAAACGACGAAAACGAGATCTGATCACGTTTTCGCCTGGACCGATCGGTCTGGTCCTCTGGACCGATCGGTCTAGGGTTTTGCATGTCGGTTGGACCGATAGGTCCGGACTGAATGGTCTGCATGTGTAGACCAATCGGTCTGACCAAGACCGATCGGTCTGGACCATTCCGAACCGAAAGGTCTGGACCGAACTTGACCTAGAGACCGAGCCGTGTAGACCGATCGGTCTAGGCCTAGACCGATCGGTCTAGGTCCCGAGGCTTCACCAAAATTTGGTTTTTCGTTTCGGGATCTG
>NW_010972109.1:302485-304335 GCF_000463585.1 Tarenaya hassleriana
CCGTTATATGATTGGTATGTTTGTTATATTTCGGTATCCTTGAATCATTATAGAATGATTCTAAACACCCTGGTCAGTTATCATTGTGGGAACAATGTTGAATGAAGACTAGCATGAGGTGTGATCAACGCATTGGATGTAGATCACAGTCATGGGTACTCGTTGTGAACGAGTGATTGGATGACCCGCATGAGATTGTCACATGGACATAGTCATGACTTGAATCTCATACAGCGGTTCGGTTATGGATCCTCATACCTGAGATGTCTAGAGTATCTGATATGAGGAATGACGTGTCTTGACTGCGTCAAACGTCGTCTTTAACCGGATGATTATAACGGCGTTGATCAGACATGTTCACGAATCATATGGAGATAGTAGACATGCAATATGGGATTTGTCACCTCCTTAACAGGAGAGATATCGCTGGGCCCTCTCGTGGAAATCGGACTATGAAAACGCGTGGCCACGCTATAGATGAAGTTGCATCTATTTTACTAGTCGATTTGCCAAGACGAGAAAGCAGTTGAACTTGAAGGGTGGCTCAAACCATGCCCTTGTTCAACTTATGATATCGTGAGACAAAGGATCAGAATTCGAGCTGTTAATGCCTTGGTTAGATCACCTCTAACTCAATTCTAAGTGGGTGGTCATGGCGTCTTGCTAGAGGCTAACCATGACTTGTGGTTCGGAAAAAGTTCCTAAAGTCACTACCACTTAGAATGGGCCTAAAGGGTCACACACCAATAGGGATGGACTTATACGTGAAGAATACGAAGAATGGAAACGAGATTTGACCGAAACGAGCACGAAAAGAGGTTTTCAGTGCGTTGGTCCGGAGCTGACCAAGTTTAGTCAGCCCCGGACCAAGTCGGTCAGCCCAGGAGGTCCGGAAGTCAGCCAGGAGGTCACCGATGCTAGTTTTCGGTGCGTTGGTCCGGAGCTGACCAAAAGTTGGTCAGCCGTGGACCAGACAGCGGGTCAGACGGACCGAGACTGAGGCCAGGCGGACGGAAAGACCTAGAAGGGTCTTGGTCCGGAGCTGACCACACGTGGTCCGCCGGACCAAGCCTTTAGGTCAGCCGGTTCGCGAGCGTCGGACTAAGTCTGGTCCGCCGGACCAAGCTCCTGGTCCGGCGGACAGGGATCTGGGAACTTTCCAAATTTCGTTTTTAGGGTTTTCTAATCTTATTTAAGTTTGGGATTTCGTCCAAACTTAATTGAGGCCGACCTAAAACTTAGAGAAACCTCCTAGAACCCTAGAGAACCTGTTCTCTTCGATTTCTATTGTCCTGGGATTGGATCTCGCCTCTTGAGTTACCCTTTTCTTCACTAATCCTAGCAGATTCGTTCCAAATCGTTTGGAATCTTTCCCGTCGGTGTGGATACGTGTAGAGGGACTCTAACTTCAGTCCTAGGTGATTTAGAACAGGCCCCAGATCGAAATAAACTTCAAGTCTCATCGAGAACGAGGTAAGTAACGATTTCCTCGGTGATATACACGATCTTTCGGGTTTTGCGAGTTTGGTTGCGTGTGACGTTTGACTAGGTTTAGATCTTTCTTGCGCTGCATGAAACCTAGTAAACCAAACCCTAGATCGATATGATCGCATGCTAGGAACCCGTAGATAACCCAACACAGAGTTATTGGATCTGATACATAGTGATGTATGTGGACCAATGAGCTGTCCAGCTAGAGGAGGTTATCTGTACTTCGTTATGTTCACTGATGATTTCAGTCGATACGGTTATGTCTATTTTGATGAGACATAAGTCTGAAACACTTGAAATGTTCAAGGCTTTCAGAAACGAAGTGCAGAACCAGCTTGGCAAGACGATCAAGACACTTC
>NW_010972109.1:304770-305173 GCF_000463585.1 Tarenaya hassleriana
ACTGTTAGACATGGTTCGGTCGATGATGAGTCAGACAGATCTTCCGAAATCTTTTTGGGGCTATGCTTTAGAGACCACTGCGTATCTGCTGAACAGGAGTCCAACGAAGTCGGCTGAAACGACACCATATGACATATGGACGGGGAAGCGTCCCGCGTTGTCGTTTGTCAGAATTTGGGGTTGCGACGCTTACGTTAAGCGGCAGATGACTGATAAGTTATCTTCTAAATCTGATAAGTGTTTATTTGTAGGCTACCCTAAGGAAACTAAGGGTTACTACTTCTACATTCCGGCAAAGAACAAGGTGTTCATTACCAGGAATGCGACTTTTATGGAGCGAAAGTTCATCTCCAAAAGAGTCAGTGGGAGTAGTATCGAACTTGAGGAAGTTCGAGAACAACAG
>NW_010972109.1:307548-309769 GCF_000463585.1 Tarenaya hassleriana
GAGACTGTAGAAATGTGTGGCCGCACTATAGACGAACGTCGTCTATTTCAGACAGTCGAACTTAGTGAACGAGAAAGCAGTCGAATTAGATAAGGTGGCTTGTCCATGCCTTATATTCGACATATGATATCGTGATACAAAAGGATCATCAAACGGAATCATCACTGGCGTTCGTAGGATCACGAACAAACTCTATTCGATATAGGTAGTCATAGTGTCTTGTTAGAGACCGCCTATGACTTGTGTAACCGAAATAAGAGATTTCGTGTTATACTGCTATATCGGATGAGCCTATAGGGTCACACACACAGGAAAGGACGCATGCGCGAGAAGAGACGAGAAAATCCCGGTGGAGCGGAGGCTAGACCGATCGGTCTAGACACGTAGACCGGTCGGTCCAGAGGTAACGTGTGAAAGTCACTCGGTCCGGAAGTTGCTTCAGATCGATCGGTCCAGACATGGACCGATCAGTCCAGACGTAAAAATAAGCTCCAGACCGATCGGTCCAGACGTTGGGATTTCCTAAACTCACTCTAATTAAGGTTTTAAGTGGGATAAACATAGTGGAACGCCTCCTAATGCTCTTGCCACGAATTTCAGACCCTAGGGAGAGGTTTGGAGAGTGAAAAACCTAAGAGAAAGATCCCTGAAACCTTTAAGCAAAGAAGAACGTGTTCTTCAGTCCTAGCAGACAAGTTCCAACCGTTGGAATCCTTTCCGCCGTGTGGATACATGTAGAGGGCAAGGTATTCTTCCTGTCTACAGTGATAGGACGAACATATCAATTGATACAGGCCCCGGATCGATTGAGGTAAGCGTTCTAACGTTTCTACAAGATCATGCATGATAGGTTCTAGGGTTTCATCAAAATTTTTGTTTTACATCCGCTGCGCAAACCCTAGAATCGATCTCTTAGGAATTAGATTCGCTCATGAGATCCCAGGAAACCCAACAAGTATAACCCGAAATCTCTATTCCGGATATACAAGTCATAGGCGGTCTCTAGCAAGACACTATGACTACCTATCTCGAATATAGTTTGTTCGTGATCTTACGAACGCCAGTGATGATTCCGGTTGATGATCCTTTTGTATCATGATATCATATGTCGAACATAAGGCATGGATAAGCCACCTTATCTGATTCGACTGCTTTCTCGTTCACTAAGTTCGACTGTCTGAAATAAACGACGCTTGTCTATAGTGCGGCCACACATTCCTACAGTCTCGCTCACACGAGGGGCCCATCGATATCTCTCTCTTTTACGAGAGGTACAAATCCCGTCTTGACTATCTACAATCCAGCACATGATTCGTTTCGTACCTGATACACGCCTTTATAGTCCTCCTGTTACGCAGGACGTTGGATCCCGTAGATATCTCAGGTCTTAGGATCCAATCATGGAACCGCCATATGAGATTCAAGTCATGACGTTAGTCCATGTGACAATCTCATGTGGGTCAATCCAGTATTCCGTTCTCCAACGAATACCTATGATTGTGATCGTATCCAATACCTATGATCATCTCTATAATCATCAATCACACATCATACTAGTCTTATTATGTCATCATTCCCGTAATGACACAAGACTATGGAGTTTGGTATCATTCATAATGATACATGGATTTCATAACATATCTAGTATACAAGAACATGCAATGAATCAAATACTCTCATAAAACCGTAGAAAGTATCAATACATCAAATGTATCTGAATAAAGCTCATAAACAGTACATCATAGAGCACTAAACCAACAATCTCCCACTTGCTCTAATCATGAACTGCCAAACATCTAATGCCCATATCCCTAACATGACCCTCATGCTTCGACGAAGGGAGATGCTTCGTCAATGGATCGGCAATGTTGTATGTCGACACTCTGCAAATGTGTACGTCTCCTCTGTCTATGATCTCCCTAATAAGGTGAAATCGTCTGAGTATGTGTTTGGATCGTTGATGGGATCTAGGTTCTTTCGCTTGTGCAATCGCTCCATTGTTGTCACAATACAGAGTAATGGGGCTATCAGTACTCGGAATGACACCCAAGTCGCCAACAAACTTCCTGATCCAAACAGCTTCCTTCACTGCGTCCGACGCTGCAATATACTCAGCTTCTGTAGTAGAATCTGCAACGGTCGCCTGCTTGGAACTCTTCCAGCTAACAGCGCCTCCGTTCAAGCAGAAAACATAGCCAGACTGCGATCTGTAGTCATCCGG
>NW_010972109.1:310208-316244 GCF_000463585.1 Tarenaya hassleriana
TGACGGAATCCTTTCGCCACAAGTCGTGCCTTATACGTGTGCACGTTGCCATCCATGTCGGTCTTCTTCTTGAAGATCCACTTGCATCCGATGGGTTTTATCCCTTCAGATGTATCAACTAGAGTCTTGGTTGTCTGACAGATTGCATCTCTCGGACTTCATAGCCTCGCGCCATTTCTTGGAATCCGGACTCGCCATAGCCTCTTGGTATGTAGTAGGCTCATCATGTTCCAATAACATGAGCTCCTCATTCCCAGTCACGATATCTCACAGGCTCTTGGCGAATCCTGCCTGATCTCCGAGGTTCACTCGTCGAAGGTTGGGTCACAACCGGCAGTGAAACAGGTTGAACATCTTCAACTTGTTCACTCAGCTCAGCGTCTACTTGTTGCTCTCGAACTTCCTCAAGTTCGATCCTACTCCCACTGACTCTTTTGGAGACGAACTCTCGCTCCATAAAAGTCGCATTCCTAGCAATGAACACCTTGTTCTCTGCTAGAATGTAGAAGTAGTAACCCTTAGTTTCCTTAGGGTAGCCTACAAATAAACACTTATCAGATTTGGAGGATAACTTATCAGTCATCTGACGCTTCACATAAGCGTCGCAACCCCAAATTCTGACAAACGACAACGCGGGACGCTTCCCCGTCCATATCTCATATGGTGTCATTTCATCCGCCTTCGTTGGACTCCTATTCAGCAGGTACGCAGCGGTCTCTAAAGCATAGCCCTAAAAGGATTTTGGAAGATCTGTCTGACTCATCATCGACCGAACCATGTCTAACAGTGTTCGGTTCCTCCGTTCAGACACGCCATTCCATTGTGGCGTTCCAGGAGGAGTTAATTGTGATACAATACCACAATCAGCCAGATAGTCAGTGAACTCTTGGCTCATATACTCGCCACCACGATCTGATTGAAGTGTCTTGATTGTCTTTCCAAGCTGGTTTTGTACTTCGTTTCTGAAAGCCTTGAACATTTCAAGTGTTTCAGACTTATGTCTCCTCAAATAGACATAACCGTATCAACTGAAATCATCAGTGAACGTAACAAAATACAGATAACCTCCTCTAGCTGCACAGTTCATTGGTCCGCATACATCACTATGTATGAGAGCCAATAACTCCGTCGCTCTCTATCCTTTCCCCTTGAAAGGATGCTTTGTCATCTTGCCCATCAAACAAGACTCGCAAGATTCAAGAGACGCATAGTCAAATGAATCCAGAAGACCTTCAAAATGAAGCTTCTGTATGCGCTTTTCGTTTATATGGCCTAGACGACAATGCCAGAGGAAGGTTGGGTTTAAGTCGTTCGGCTTAAACCGTTTCTTACTCACGTTATAGATGGACGATGTCGAGTTCGAAGGCTGATCATTCAAGATGTATAAACCATTAACTAGATAACCATTACCATAGTAAATACTATCTCGATAAATCATCAAACTCGAAATTATGTTTCAGCTAATCGCAGGAACATAGTAACAATTACTCAACTCTAAAACAAGTCCAGAATGAAGATGCAAATCATAAACGCCAACACACAATGCAGCAACTCTTGCTCCATTTCCGACGCGTAGATACTGATGAGGACATCAGACCTAGCAGCTTGGAGGAGGACGGGAGCATAACGGAAGGAGCTCTTGAAGACGGGAGCTTAACGGAAGGAGCTCTTGAGGACGTTGAAGACTTGGCCCATCAGGCGTCAAGACTCTTCCCGGATGATCATAACATCACACGATCATTCGAAGCCGCGGGAACGGGACTTGACATGCACAATGCGAAGGCTCCCCGAGCAAACCCTAGAGCCGAGCCACCATTAACTCGTGCTAGAGCTCGAGCACTTCGTATCACGCTAACCAAGGCTGTCACTCAAGTTCTCGACGGATGCCGGAATAATGATAACAATGGCGCATCCCTATTCGGACAAGAAGTGACCCGGAACGTCTTCAGCATTAAGTCCGAATTGGCTAAGGCCTAGGACATGACTTTAGTCCAGTCTTCGGCCCAAGAGGGAGGCCCACGACCCAGCCCATGTGCAGCCCAAAGGAAGGAGCTTTCCCAACAGCTCTTTATCTCATTTATTGCTAAACCCATGCATGTAAACTTAGCATTAAGTATGTTTATTTCTTTTAAAAACTCAGCTCTTGTAATTTGAAAACACAATTGAGATTTTGCAAGTAAATTTGAGATTGAATTTTCTCTCATCATTGGCTGGTGTGTCCGCCTTTCTTCCCCCGTGTTGGCAGGATTCACGAGCCCAAAACCCTCACAACCCCACGGTGAATTCGCTCCTTGACTCCTGGTCGATTGCACGTTGTGATTGTTGAATCGTTATTGTATACGTGTTTATTCGTCTTCCGATATTTTCAGGATTGTGTGTGCCGGTTGTGTGAGTTGTGTACGTGAATCTCCTGTACGTTCATGTGTGAGTTGTCTGAGTAAACGTGTGCTGAATCGCGTTAGTTCATTCGCTTGTCTAATCGTTATCGGTTGCCTCGCACATTACTACAAAATTCTGCATGCACGTTGTATTGTTGTGTTAGTACGTTTCCTGTTTGGCACGTTGATTGTGTACCCCTGCACGTGAGTAAGAATATACGTACGGATTGCACGTTGCGTGATTGGCCGTTGACAACCCCGTGATTGTGTGATTACTCGTCTATCATTTCCACCTCTGCACGTTGATTGTGGATCCATTTGAGTGTGTTGCGCGTTATTTGCATTGTGCGAGATTTGAGCGAAACATGAGTGCCAACGACGCCACCAATGAGGGTGAGAACGTAGGGTCTTCTAGTAACACCGAGGTATTCCGAGCCCTCCAACAAATGATGGATCGAATAGCTAGGCTAGAAGAATCCCGATCGCAAAACCCACCCACTCGAGAAACCACATATCATAACCGAGAACCCGTTGCCCGTCCTATACCAAACCGAGAACATAGCCCCGAAATCCATAGTGGGGATGAGAGCGAGATAAGACCCCGGAGGTGGCAGCGAGAGAGAGCAGTAGAAAACATAAGAGACCGTGACCCGTACCCTAGACATGAAGCCCCTAGGAACCGTGAGAGATTAACCGAGGAAGGGACAGATTACGATGACCCCCCTAGAGCCTATAGACAGCGAGATAGGATAGATGCTGAGGGTTCCGACTACGATGAGCCACCTAGGAGATGAGCCCAACCGAGACCGAGAGTTAGGGCCAACCGTAGGCGAGAGGCCAACGATGACTTAGACGACCCTTATCTAGAACAGCCCCGTGTTTATCGCGGATCAACCGAGCTCAAGCTCAAGCCTCCCCTCTTCCTAGGTAAAGTAGATCCCGAGGCGTATCTCGATTGGGAGCGACGTATGGATAACATTTTCGAGTGTTATTCCTATTCGGAGCGTAAGAAGGTGCAATATGCTGCCGCCCAATTGGCTGAAAATGCCCTCACTTGGTGGGATCGTGAGGTTAATGAGTGTAGGCGAGGCCATTACGCTCAGGTCGAAACGTGGCGTGAGATGAAAAATCTCATGTGAAAGCGTTTCGTACCCCCTCATTTCCATAGAGATCTTCAACGAAGGTATAGGCGTCTAGCGCAAGGATCTAGATCGGTTGACGAATATTACGAGGAGTTCGAACGTATTAGGAGCCGACTAGAGCTGGAGGAGGACGAAGAAACGGTTATGGCCCAGTTCGTAGACGGACTGCAGGATAAGATCGGCCGCAAAGCTGAGCGCCATCCGTACCGAGACCTTCAGGATCTCGTACACCTAGCTGTACAAATCGAGCAACAAGAGAGACGTAAGTCTTCTAGGCTAGGAAAACCCCGGGCTTATCCGCCAGGAACCTCTAGTACGCCATCTAAGCCGACACCTTTTAGGAGAGAGGTCCCCGAGAGCCGACCCATACCCAGTTACCGGGACAAAGGAAAGAGTCCAGAAACTTCTGACCCGAAACCCTAGCCCGAGCTTACCAAAGACACTCGGACACTCGAAATCATTTGCTATAAGTGTCGCGGGCGAGGCCATATGGCCAAGGACTGTCCGAATTCCCGTGTAATGATCATTACGGTTGAGTCCTTAGACGAGGCCGAGGCTGCCGACTCCGACGCGGAGATCGAACACCCGGACAGCAGCGAGTTACTTGTCACTCGACGAGTACTTAGCACGTTAGTAACTCCGGACGAAACAACCCAGCGAGAGACCATCTTCCACACCCGTTGTACTATACACGGAAAAGTTTGTGGGATGATCGTCGATAGTGGGTCGTGCACGAATGTAGCGAGCGCGTATATGGTAAAGAAGTTAGACCTACTGATACACGCACCGGCTTCGGAGTTGTATAGAGATGGCCCAATTGCAATCACCGGCACTCGCGAAGGAGGCGCTCGAATTCACTCTTGGGAAATAGATGGAATCGAAGGGGAATTACGGGACGATGGCTCAATCACCGGCACTTCTATGAAGGCTCTCGAACTCAAGCCAAAGTCGAAACAAGGGTAAAAGATAGATAATATTCGGACAAACCGAAAAGAAAACTCGGACACACCGAAGCTCGTCGTCGGACACACCAACGGAAAGATAGTTTGGAGAAAATTCTCAACAAACAAAGTCTCAAGCATAAGCTCAAATTTCATTCACCAAAATCTGATCAAAATGATGTCTTACAACTCATATTTAAAGAGAAAACAAAGGCTCCAACAGCTAGTGCATTAAATGCACAAAACACATGCAAGACTACTCATAAATGTGCCTAGATTTTGAAAAATATAGTTGTTGGAACTTCTTAGAATTTATTGGGCTGGGCTTTTACTTTGATTTGGGCTTGAATTGGGCAGCTTATGGGCCTGCTTCGAAGTCATTGGGCCTAAGAGCTTTCGACCTTGATATGGAACACATTCCGGGTCAAGTCTTGGCCGAAAAACTGAAACGTTATTGTCATGATCCCAGACTCCGTGAAAACTTGAGTGACAGCCTTGGATAGCATGACGCGAAGCACTCGAGCTCTAGCATGAGTAAGAGGGGGCTCGGGTCTATGGCTTGCTCGGGGAGCCTTCGCGTTGTGCACGTCAAATCTCGTTCCCGCGGCTTCGAATGATCTTCTGACGTTATGATCATCCGGCAAGAGTCTTGACGCCTGATGGATCAAGTCTTGAACATCTTCTAGAGCTCCTTCCGTTAAGCTCCCGTCCTCGTCCAAGTTGCTAGCTCCGATGTCCTCATCACCTACCCACTGAGAAACATCTGCATCCATATAAGCTGCAATGGCTTAATAACAGCGGAGAGATAAAGGTGACCGCAAGGGTCAAGATCCCGTTCAGCATAGGTAAGTACCGCGACGAGGTCATCTGTGACGTCGTCCCGATGCAAGCCGGTCACATTCTGCTTGGTAGGCCTTGGCAATTTGATCGGGAAGTGAAACACGATGGTCGAGCCAATCAGTACTCTTTCGTACATGACAAGCGAAAGATTGTGCTCGCACCTCCAAGTCCATCTCAAGTTCACGAGATGCAACTCAAACTAGCCAAAGAACCCGAACCAAAGAAAGAGAACTTTTATGTTAAGGCTAGTCAGGTGATGCGTGCTGTTCGCCAAGAACAGCCGGTGTTGCTCTTGGTATTCAAGGACCAATTGAGCCTCCGTACGGAGACACCGACCCTTAGTCCCGCTATTTGCCGGCTCCTGGAGCACTATAGCGACGTATTTTCAGATGAAATTCCGGCGGGACTACCACCTATACGCGGGATCGAACATCAGATCGATCTAGTGCTAGGAGCACCTTTGCCAAACCGACCCGCGTACCGGATGAACCCCGAAGAGACTAAAGAGCTCGAAAAACAAGTCCAAGAGCTACTAAGTAAGGGTTATATCCGAGAGAGCCTCAGTCCCTGTGCAGTCCCTGTACTACTGGTACCGAAAAAGGACGGGACTTGGAGAATGTGTGTGGATTGCCGTGCGATCAACAACATCACGGTTAAATACTGGCATCCCATACCCCGACTTGATGACATGCTCGATGAGCTAAGCGGAGCTATGATCTTTTCAAAGATCGACCT
>NW_010972109.1:316691-319755 GCF_000463585.1 Tarenaya hassleriana
CGGAGCTTTCTCGGCCTTGCTAGTTTCTATCGCCGATTTGTCCGAGATTTCAGCAGTATTGCTGCACCCCTTACCGCGGTCACCAAGAAAGACGTGGTCTTTGAATGGGGCGAGGCTCAAGAGCGTGCTTTTTCCGCTCTCAAAGATAGCCTCACTACCGCACCGGTCTTAGTTCTTCCGAACTTTGACAAAACTTTTGAGATAGAGTGCGATGCCTCCGGGGTTGGCATTGGAGCCGTCCTTATGCAGGAGAAGAGGCCCGTGGCCTACTTTAGTGAGAAGCTCAGTGGAGCTACGCTAAATTATCCGACATACGACAAAGAGCTTTACGCTCTCGTACGAGCACTTGAGACCTGGCAGCACTATCTGCTCGCTAAGGAATTCGTCGTTCACTCGGATCATGAGACCCTTAAACCCCTCAAGGGTCAAGCCGTGCTCAAGCGCAGACACGCTAAGTGGCTTGAGTTCATCGAGACATTTTCCTACATCATTAAGTACAAAAAGGGAAAGGACAACGTCGTAGCTGACGCATTGTCTCGACGCTATGCGTTGCTGGCAGTCATGGAAGCAAGGATGCTTGGATTTGAGTTCCTCAAAGAACAATATGTGAATGACCCGGACTTTGGAAACATCATTGAGGAGTGTAGTCGCGGAACCTACGGCCCATTCTATACCCATGATGGATATCTATTCCGAGAGAAACGTCTGTGTATCCCACGAGGATCGATACGAGATGTGATACTCCGCGAAGCGCATGGAGGCGCACCTTCTGGTCATTTCGGAGTAGATAAGATGCTGGCCATTGTATAAGAACACTTCTTTTGGTCCCATCTCAAGAAAGACGTTCAGAGGTTTTGTGCTAAGTGTATCAAGTGCCATAAGGCAAAGTCTCGAGTGCAACCTCATGGTCTTTACATGCCACTACCGATATCCACCCATCCTTGGGTAGACATTTCGATGGACTTCGTGCTTGGACTGCCAAAGATACAACATAAGGATTCCATCTTCGTGGTAGTGGATCGGTTCTCAAAAATGGAACATTTTATACCGTGTGCTAAGACCGACGACGCTAAGCATATAGCGGATCTCTTCTTTCGAGAAGTAGTGCGTCTACATGGTCTTCCGAAGACGATTGTGTCGGATCGTGACTCAAAATTCCTAAGCCACTTTTGGCGAACGTTATGGAAACAAGTCGGCACTAAGCTCGTTTTTTCGACCACTTGTCATCCGCAGACGGATGGACAGACCGAAGTAGTCAATCGGACATTGTCTACACTTTTGAGAGCTACCATCGGGAAACACCTAGGGGGCTGGGTTGAGTGTATACCGCATATCGAGTTTGCTTACAACAGGGCTGTCCACTCGGCCACTAAACACTCCCCATTTGAGATAGTCTACGGATTCAATCCAATCACTCCACTTGACCTCATACCCCTCCCGAGCGATGGATTGACAAACCTGGACGGCGAAAGGAAAGCCGAGTTCGTTAAGCAACTCCATCAAAAGGTTTGGGAAAACATTGCTCAAAAGACTGAGCAATATACTCGCCAAGCAAACAAAGGACGTAAGGATGTCCAATTCAATGAAGGCGAGTGGGTGTGGCTACATCTCCGACCCGAGCGATTCCCGGATAAACGCAAGTCCAAGCTGAACCCTCTAGCTGACGGACCATTCCGCATAAGTGAGAAGATCAACGACAACGCCTACCGTCTTGAGCTACCAGGTGAGTATACTGTATCTAATGCTTTTAACGTTACTGACTTATCTCGTTTTGATGCAGGTTACGATATTTCGAGGACGAAATCTTCTCAAGGGGGAGGGCATGATGAGGACATCGGACCTAGCAGCTTGGAGGAGGACGGAAGCATAACGGAAGGAGCTCTTGAAGACGGGAGCTTAACGGAAGGAGCTCTTGAGGACGTTGAAGACTTGGCCCATCAGGCGTCAAGACTCTTGCCGGATGATCATAACATCACACGATCATTCGAAGCCGCGGGAACGGGACTTGACATGCACAATGCGAAGGCTCCCCGAGCAAACCCTAGAGCCGAGCCACCATTAACTCGTGCTAGAGCTCGAGCACTTCGTATCACGCTAACCAAGGCTGTCACTCAAGTTCTCGACGGATTACGGAATAATGATAACAATGGCGCATCCCTATTCGGACAAGAAGTGACCCGGAACATCTTCAGCATTAAGTCCGAATTGGCTAAGGCCTAGGACATGACTTTAGTCCAGTCTTCGGCCCAAGAGGGAGGCCCACGACCCAGCCCATGTGCAGCCCAAAGGAAGAAGGTTTCCCAATAGTTCTTTATCTCATTTATTGCTAAACCCATGCATGTAAACTTAGCATTAAGTATGTTTATTTCTTTTAAAAACTCAGCTCTTGTAATTTGAAAAACACAATTGAGATTTTGCAAGTAAATTTGAGATTGAATTTTCTCTCATCATTGGCTGGTGTGTCCGCCTCTCTTCCCCCGTGTTGGGCGTCGTCGGTGTGTCCGCCGGGCATCCGTCGAGCTCGGTTGGTCCGGCTCTTCCCCTTGGTTTGTCCGAGGTTCCTTCCCTTCGTTTTCCATCTCCATTCCTCCGAAACGATCCGAATTCGAGAGCCACCATTCCTTGAGCCGGTGATTGGATTCGTTTCTCCGCAAAGCCCCTTCGATTCCCCTTGTTCCTCCGCGAATTCGAGAGCCACGTTCGGGAGCCGGTGATTGCGGTTGAACTCCCTTCGTCCATCCTCCTCGTGCGTACGTCAGATACGCTTCTCCCTTAGCCGGCATCCTACTTCTTCTTAGTCCCTGCACATTTCTACAAATGTGTGAGGCACTTCCGGTATCCAATACCCACGAAGATGTAGTACAAATGTTAGCTTCTATAACATGAATACCTGAGGCAGAAGCTTCATCAAGCTTCTTATCCTTCAGATCCTCCAAGTAAAGGTGACAGTTATGCTTCCAGTGTCCAGACACTCCGCAGTAATGACAGTCATCCCGTGCATATGATACTGCATAACGAACTGGTTATAGTCCTCGGGCAATGACATCAGGATCAAGTCTGCAAC
>NW_010972109.1:319919-328813 GCF_000463585.1 Tarenaya hassleriana
TCTTCCCCTCAAACTGCCTCTGCAGATTCGGGGCCATGCTTCCCAACATGAGACAGGAGATCTCATTGTCATCAGTCTGATGTTTCAACCAAGCATCTCTGACGGCTCTCGTGGCATTGGCCGCAGGCTCTCGTGGTAGAGCCCCTTCCAGGACGTATGACTTCTTATCGTGCTTGAGAACTATTCTCAAGTTACGATACCAGTCCAAGAAGTTCGTCCCGGTAAGCTTATCCTTCTCAAGGATAGATCGCATCGTCAAACTCGGTACGCTACTGGTTGACGCCATGTCCTACAAAAGAGAAAAACAGAACGAACAAAAAAAATGCAGATTCTATCAATGATCTATTACCAACTAGTCCATCATCAATCAATAACAACATAGATGCAAACACAAGCTACATTCCCATAAAGAAAACTAACCCTATAATAATTTTCTGTATGGGACTAAGATCCGTATTTCACACAATAATAAATAGTTACACCTATTCTTATGTTATTTAGGTAGACATCTAATGTCAATCACATCCAATGTGACTCTTAGATCTTTTATGAGACTATGATATCGAATATCATTGCATACTTGTCTCATCTGTACCCTTAAGTCTCAAGTCAAACTTGACAACTTAACCTAAGGTAAACCATGTTGAAGCTGTGGGAACCACGATTTCCCACCCTGCCTCACAAAGATAATCTGGCACGCTCAGCTTTGGCATGACCCGTGTTACGGATGATCGATGCCTTTACAAGCGCTCTAGTAATGGGAGGTACACACTTAGCATTACATGAAAAAGGGATTTTCGAAACCATACTAGATCAAGCATCTACTTTCAAGCTATGAGAACCACCATTTCTCCATCTTGCCTCACCAAGATAATACGGCACACCCAGCTTTGGCATGGCCCATGACATGTACGATCGAGGCCTTGACAAGTGCTTTACGCATAGAGCTACTAGATCTAACCGGTTTCTGTGCAACGATTAACATAATCCGAATAGACAATCCATTCGACTATGTATTCCAATCCCAGAGCTCCCACTCAATCAAGCATATCCTATATCTTGATTAAGTTACACGCATTCATTCACATGGACCATCTATAAGAATGAATCATGTCTAATTGAGTTACATTTGATCAGAATAAGCAACGATTGCGTAATCGGACCTTGAAAACAAAAAATTTCGGAATCTGGACCTCGGACCGTCCGTTCTGGAGGCAGAACGGACGTTCCAGGCATGGCAGAATGGTCGGTCTCGACTTCAGAAGTCAGAACGAACCCTCCAGAATGGACGTTCCAGGCATGGCAGAACGGTCGGTCTCGACTTCAGAAGTCAGAACGGACGTTCCGCGCTGTAACTAAGCAGAACGGACGTTCTGCAGTGGACGGAACAGACAGTCCAGTTGAGACCTTCCGTTCCGAGCCACTCAGTCTGTCACCCTCGGACGGTCTAGGGTAGGTCTACGTGATCAGATCACGTTTTCCCGCGTTCTCAGCCCCGATCAGACCCGAAACTGATCCGAATTTATCTGTACACCCAAAGTTCGAACTCCTGCACTCTATGCAACATGAAACATGCAATCTACACTAGATTCAATCATCAAACATGCATAGAAATCAAAGCAAGCATGGATTCAAACAATTCAAATCCTAAAACGTGCGTGATCGGGTTCTACGAAATCAAAACAGAGCAACCAGGCTCTCATACCACTGTTGGGTTTCCTGGGATCTCATGAGCGAATCCTATTCCTAAGAGATCAATTCTAGGGTTTGCGCAGCGGATATAAAACAAAAATTGATAAACCCTAGAACCATGCTTCTATGAATCGTAGAAACGTTAGAACGCTTACCTCAATCGATCCGGGGCCTGTATCAATTGAAGAATTTGTCTGATCACGAAAGGGAGGAAGAATACCTCGCCCTCTACACGTATCCACACCTCGGGATGGATTCCAACGATTGGAACTTGTCTGCTAGGACACGAATCTCTATTCGATTTTGTGCTTCGAGAAAACGAGACTCTTCGGTTTTCGAACTCTTTGGATCTCACCCAAAACGAATTAGGGTTTTAATCTCTTTCTTATAAAGTGATTTAACCCTAATTTCGTTTAATTTCGGAAAATCCTGAAGCCCGGAACGGACGGTCCAGGAAAGCACGTGGACCGTCCGTTCCAGCAAGCCAGAACAGACGGTCTGCCTGAACGGTCCGTCCGTTCCAGACCTTCTGGAACGGATGGACTGCGTTCTGGACCGTCGAGTCTGGACCAGGCAGACCGTCAGGTCTGGACCAGGCGGACCGTCCGGTCTGGACCAGGCGAACCGTCCGGTCTGCCCTTCTGGTCTGTCCGTTCCAGACCCTTCCGTCTTGGTTTTTCCGTCGTTTTCCGTGCGTTTTGTCCTTCTCCGCGTGTGTGACCCTGTAGGCTCATTCGATATAGCAGTATAACCCGAAATCTCTATTCCGGATATACAAGTCATAGGCGGTCTCTAGCAAGACACTATGACTACCTATCTCGAATAGAGTTTGTTCGTGATCTTACGAACGCCAGTAATGATTTCTGCTGATGATCCTTTTGTATCGCGATATCATATGTTGAACATAAGGCATGGACAAGCCACCTTATCTGATTCGACTGCTTTCTCGTTCACTGAGTTCGACTGTCTGAAATAGACGACGCTCGTCTATAGTGCGGCCACACATTCCTACAGTCTCTCTCACACGAGGGGCCCAGCGATATCTCTCTCTTTTACGAGAGGTACAAATCCCGTCTTGACTATCTACAATCCAGTACATGATTCGTTTCGTACCTGATACACGCCTTTATAGTCCTCCTGTTACGCAGGACGTTTGACGTATTCAAAGCACACAACTCCTCATGTTGGATTCCGTAGATATCTCAGGACTTAGGATCCAATCATGAGATTCAAGTCATGACGCTAGTCCATGTGACAATCTCATGCGGGTCAATCCAGTATTCCATTCTCCAACGAATACCTATGATTGTGATCGTATCCAATACCTATGATCATCTCTATAATCATCAATCACACATCATACTAGTCTTATTATGTCATCATTCCCATAATGACACAAGATTAGGGAGTTTGGTATCATTCATAATGATACATGGATTTCATAACACATCTAGTATACAAGAACATGCAATGAATCAAATACTCTCATAAAACCGTAGAAAGTATCAATACATCAAATGTATCTGAATAAAGCTCATAAACAGTACATCATAGAGCACTAAACCAACAATCTCCCACTTGCTCCATAGGGGCGCCTCCACGCCCGTCACTCGCGTGACGTTGGCCATCGCATCGCATGCGATCTGAGTTCACGTGCTTTGTCCTAGTCTCGGTCCGGAGCTGACCACCCGTGGTCCGGCGGACCGGGACTGGGATCTTCTTCTCTCTCGCAATTTCTCCGATTCTGTTTCGATTTTTCTCACTCTAATCGATTCTGGGTTGCTTTTAAATGCCATTGAAACATAGATTTACATCCCTAGACATGTTCTAAGCCTCAAACACGCAAGGAAATCTCGAATCGGACCATCAAACATTGACAACGAGATCCCACAAATTCAACTCAAGCCAGTCACCTTGTTCTTGAGCTTATTCGAGCTCTTGTGAGTTCCTCGTGGCTCCACACGACGCGAGAAGCTTTGGGACACGTCTGGGCATGTCCCTCTTGGTTTCTCCGAGCTCCTTTCTCTCTGGTTCGCCTCCTCTCTCTCCCTTTCTCTCTCTTTTTCTTCTCCCCTCTTTCAGCTCGCCATGGCTAAGTCTGGAGGTTGGGAGGGGTTTATGTCGCGGGATGGAGAGTTGTTGGGCTCAAACTCCGACCCACAGGCGAGCCTGCAACACCCTCAAGGCATCGGGCGGTGGTTGGACGCGTCTCGAAACTCGCAACAGAGCAAGCTGCGAAGCTGTTGGGTCCTGGTTCGCCGGACCAACTCCTGGTCCGCCGGACCGGAATCTTATTTTTTTCCGAGTCCGGCGGACCAACCCTGTTTTTTTTTCTTTTTCTTCTTTTTTTTTTCGTTTTCTTCATTCCTTCTCGATCTTTCCCGCGCGTGATAGTCCTCGTGCCTCTCCTCGCCATTGTACTATTTATTTTTGGTGATTTTGTGACATCTCTATTTAATTATTTATTTTTAAATAATTAAATATTCAAATCGGATTTTGGGGTATTACAAATCCTCCCCCTTGAAATGAATTCGTCCTCGAATTCAGACTCGCGTGATATCATCAAGATTTCCTCGCATTCAATATCATCACCAAAAACACCATCCATATCGTCACGTCATCTGAGGCTTAAGCCTGATACAAACCGAACGTCATACATAATGAGTTCGTACAACGCTCAAATAAATAGATGCGGATAACTACGACGCATCTCTGTCTCGGGTTCCCAAGTCATGTCAGAGACCCCTTGCCTTCGCCACAAGACCTTCACGAGTGGCACCTCCTTCGTACGCAGCTTCTTGATCTTCCAGTCCACAATCTGCAACGGCTCGTCGCGGAAACGTGTAGCCTCCGTAAATTCCAACTCCTGGGGCTGTAGCACGTGAGAAGGACCCACTATGTACCTCCGCAGGATCGACATGTGGAATACGTCATGGATGTTGCCCAGTTCCGGCGGCAATCCAAGACGGTATGCAACAGCTCCCACTCTCGCGATCACGGGATAAGGTCTGATGTAGCGCGGTTTCAGCTTCCCGCCCTGCCCGAACCTCGCATGACCTCGCATCGCCTGTAATCGAAGAAAGGCGTAATCCCCGACTTCAAGCTCGACGTCGCTGATCGGCGTACGACTTCTGTCGGTACTGCACCGTCTTCAGATGGGCGCGAATCCTCCGTATCGCCTCCATGATCTCCTCCACGATCTCCGGTCCAAATTCGCGACGTTATCCAATCTCTGTCCAGCACAACGGTGTCTTGCACGGTCTCCCGTACAAGGCCTCGTATGGAGACACTCCGATGCTCGTGTGATGGCTGTTGTTGTACGCAAACGCAAACTCGCACAATGTCAGATACTAGTCCCACAGAGCTCCCCACTCCATAATACAAGCTCAGAGCATGTCCTCCAGAGTCTATATCGTCTGCTCCGATTGACCATCTGTCTGAGGGTGGTATGCAGTGCTCATCTTGAGCTTTGCCCCCAGTGCCTCTTGTATCGCCTTCCATAGGCGTGATGTAAATCGGGCGTCCCTGTCTGAGATGATCTCATTCGGAACCCCATGCAGACGCACGATCTCATCGACGTAAATCTGCGCTAGCCGCTCGATCGAATATTCCTGCCGGATGAGGATGAAATGAGCGGATTTCGTTAGTCGGTCCACGACTACCCAAATGGCGTTCTTCTTGCTTGGCGTGAGCGGTAATCCGACCACGAAGTCCATGGCGATCGAATCCCACTTCCACTCGGGTATCTCCAGCGGTTGTAGCTTCCCCCCGGCATCTGTCGCTCTGCCTTCACCTGCTGGCAAGTGAGGCATCTCGCTACATAGTCCGCCACATCCCTCTTGACTCTCGGCCAAGTATACCTTTGTCGTAGCCCCTGATAATCTTGCTCGCCCCCGAATTATCGCTAACTTTGACTGATGTACCTCTGACAAAATCTCCTGTCTCAGCTCTGGGTCATCGGGCACACATACTCGGTTTCCCAATCTCAACGCTCCCTGCTCGTCGATGCGGTAGCCCTTAAGGCTATATTCCTCAATGTGATCCATGCATCGAGCGAGCAAAGGATCGCCACGCTGTCCCCTGGCCACGCACTCTATCAAGGTCGGCGTCGACTCCTCGGCCGTCAACGAGAGATGTCCCAATATCGCAGTCAACTCAGCAGCATTGCTGCGAGATGAGGTGACAACACGTATGGCCGCTAAGATATTCTTTCTGCTAAGTGCGTCGGCCACTATGTTAGGCTTCCCTGGATGGTAGGCTATCTCCAGATCATAATCTGCAATAAGCTCCAACCATCTCCGCTGTCTCAGATTCAGGTCCTTCTGAGATATCACATAAGTCAAGCTCTTGTGGTCCGTGTTGAGCTTAACTTTTTCCCCGTACAGATACGACCTCCAGATCATCAGCGCGTGAACTACCGCCGCTAACTCCATATCATGTGTCGGATAGTTCTCCTCATGTTTCTTCAGCTGCCTCGACGCATAAGCGATCACATGTCCCTCCTGTTGGTTGTAATGCTCTAGGATGATTCATGATATGACATTTTACTTTGTATTGGTTCATTGATTTATGAATGCATTATTTATCCGTTATACGATTAGCATGTTTGTTGTATTTCGGCATCCTTGAATCATTAGAGAATGATTCTAAACTCCCTAGTCAGTCATCATTGTGGGAACAATGTTGAATGAAGACTAGCATGAGGTGTGATCAACGCATTGGATGTAGATCACAATCATGGGTACTCGTTGTGAACGAGTGACTGGATGACCCGCATGAGATTGTCACATGGACAGAGTCATGACTTGAATCTCATACAGCGGTTCATTTATGGATCCTCATACCTGAGATGTCTAGAGTATCTGATATGAGGAGTGGCGTGTCTTGACTGCGTCAAACGTCGTCTTTAACCGGATGATTATAACGGCGTTGATCAGATACGTTCACGAATCATATGGAGATAGTAGACACGCAATATGGGACTTGTCACCTCCTTAACAGGAGAGATATCGCTGGGCCCTCTCGTGGAAGTCGGACTATGAAAACGCGTGGCCACGCTATAGATGAAGTTGCATCTATTTTACTAGTCGATTTGCCAAGACGAGAAAGCAGTTGAACTTGAAGGGTGGCTCAAACCATGCCCTTGTTCAACTTATGATATCGTGAGACAAAGGATCAGAATTCGAGCTGTTAATGCATTGGTTAGATCACCTCTAACTCAATTCTAAATGGGTGGTCATGGCGTCTTGCTAGAGGCTAACCATGACTTGTGGTTCGGGAAAAGTTCCTAAAGTCACTACCACTTAGAATGGGCCTACAGGGTCACACACCAATAGGGATGGACTTATACGTGAAGAATACGAAGAATGGAAACGAGATTTGACCGAAACGAGCATGAAAAGGAGTTTTCAGTGCGTTGGTCCGGAGCTGACCAAGTTTGGTCAGCCCCGGACCAAGTTTGGTCAGTCCAAGTGGTCCGGAAGCTCGGTCCGCGGTCATCTGTCCAGGTCTGGTCCGGCTGACCAAGAGTTGGTCAGCCCCGGACCAGATTCTGGGACAGGCGGACCGAGAAATGACAAGTCGGACTGAGCTGACCAAGAAGGGTCTTGGTCCGGAGCTGACCACACGTGGTCCGCCGGACCAAGCCTTCAGGTCAGCCGGTCCGTGGGCCTCGGACTAAGCTTGGTCCGCCGGACCAAGCTCCTGGTCCGGCGGACCGGGATCTAGAAATTTTCCAAAATTCGTTTTTAGGGTTTTCTAACATTATTTAAGTTTGGGATTTCGTCCAAACTTAATAAGAGGCCGACCTAAAACTCAGAGAAACATCCTAGAACCCTAGAGAAGCTGTTCTCTTCGATTTCTATTGTCCCGGGATTGGATCTCGTCTCTTGAGTTACCCTTTTCTTCACTAATCCTAGCAGATTCGTTTCAAATCGTTTGGAATCCTTCCCGTCGGTGTGGATACGTGTAGAGGGACATGTAACTTCAGTCCTAGGTGATTTTGAACAGGCCCCGGATCGAAACAAACTTCAAGTCTCATCGAGAACGAAGTAAGTAACGATTCCCTCAGTGATATACACGATTTTTCGGGTTTTGCGAGTTTGGTTACGTGTGACATTTGACTAGGTTTAGATCTTTCTTCCGCTGCATGAAACCTAGTAAACCAAACCCTAGATCGATATGATCGCATGCTAGGAACCCGTAGATAATCCCAACACCTATATCGCCGTGCCTGTTGCATGATTGCATGATTTAATCGTTAAATTGCATGTAATCATTGAATCTATGCATGTTTAATGATATTTGTGATTGTTGAATGATGCATGGATGGTATGGAGTCTGGGACGGGTTAACGGTGCGTCGAAACCGGGACAAAACCTTGATTTTCGAAGCCCGAAAAATCTGTTCCGAATCTGATTTGTACGCGGTCAGTCGGACCAAGAGTTGGTCAGCCGGACCAGCCGACAGATCAGATTTCGGACCGAGTGTTTGGTCAGGAGGACCAAAGTTCTCGCTGGTCAGCCCCGGCGAGAACACAGGTCCGAGACGAAGACCAGCAGACTACCAAGGAAACGGACTGAGTTGGTCCGGAGCTGACCAAGTTTGATCAGCCCCGGACCAAGCCCAGATAGTCTGCGCTCCGATTCCAGGTCAGTCGGACCAAGGAAACGGACTGAGTTGGTCCGGAGCTGACCAAGTTTGGTCAGCCCCGGACCAAGCTCAATTTTCAAACTGAGTCTAATTCCTGGTCAGCTCGGAGTAGTAAGAGAAGACTGAGTTGGTCCGGAGCTGACCAAAAGTTGGTCAGCCCCGAACCAAGCTCAGATTTTTCTCAAAACGGACAATTCGGCGGACCAGAGAAGCTGACCAAGGTCAGTCCGGCGGACCAGATTCTGGTCAGCTCCGGACTGGACCTCAGACACTTCTCAAGTCCGAAATTTTGTCCTCTTCCTCATGATTAATCTCAAGCTATTACCGCCCATTAGTAGAGCAACTGTCAAGGCCTCGATCGTCATGGTTACGGGTCATGCCCTAGCTGAGCGTGTCTGACTATCTTGGTGAGACAGTATGGAGAAATCGTGATTCTCATAGCTCGAATATGGTTGAACTTGAATTGGGTTATCAAGTCGGACTTGAACCTGATGGTAAGGATGGGATGAGGAACATGCAGTGATAGAGTATCACTATCCCATACTCATCTA
>NW_010972109.1:334181-334497 GCF_000463585.1 Tarenaya hassleriana
CTCTTAGTGTATGAGCAGACGTCCCACTCGAAGACAACTCGACCCAGATTTTGAGCTTGCCTTTGATCCGGACATAGACAGAACAGAAAGGGTAATCCGCAGAAAACAAAGAGATGACAGAATGGCAGAAGAGGCAGCAAGGGGTGAAGCACAGCCAAGAGAGCATGCCCGAGCTAATTTGCAGACTTTTGGGATGTACCAGACGCCCAAGCATACTCAGCTACCCTCGTGCATCAACCGACAACCCTTAGACCATTTTGAGTTGCAGCCGCAGTTTATTCAGATGCTGAATCAGATGAGCTTCAGAGGGAGGGAT
>NW_010972109.1:335051-339416 GCF_000463585.1 Tarenaya hassleriana
CCCAAGATGACGATGAGACCTTGTATGATGCTTGGGAGAGGTTCAAGGAGTATCAGAGAATGTGTCCGCACCACGGTATGGACAACAAGTATCTCCTCTCTACATTCATACATGGTCTTAGGGACGACACGAGAGGATGGGTTGATGCAGCATGTGGAGGCAGCGTGTATGATCTCTCTTTCGAGGCTTTAGAGGCGCAGATTGCTAAAGGGAGAAGCATTTCAGGGGAAATGGGCAGCAGACGGTCTTTGCCTAAGGCTGATGTAAAAGGGGACGACGGCGAGTCTTCGGCTTTACAAGCCGTTCTTTCGGAGCTTTCTGCCATCAAGCTGCAGCTTGCTAGGTCCGGTTCATCAAACCCACAGAAGGGTAAACCGGGCATGTACATGGTGGAACAAGCAGAAGAAGCCATGGAAGAAGTCGACTATGTGGGAAGAAATCAATACAACAATTAGTCGAACTTCTACAATCCGGGGAATCGGAATCACCCTGGCTTTTCTTATGGCAACCCGCAAGGAGCGTTGAACCCTTAGCATCAGAGCGGAGCAAAACCTCAGGGACCCCCGGGATTTCAGCCGAGATACCAGAACCAGGGCTACCAGAGCCAGAATCAGGGGTATCACAATCAGGGCCAAGACTACAATCAGAAAAATCAAGGGTACAAAGCCCCTCCGCCTCCGGCTAAGGAAGAAGAGTCAGAGTTAAAGTCGATGTTAGCCCAGCTAATGCACGATCAGAAAAACTCGTTTTCCAGCTTGGGTCAAGAGATGCAAGTTTTCAAAGGGAAGCAAGAGAGTTTCGAGCAGAGATTGGATGGGTTGGATTCACATATCAAGATGATGGACAATCAGATTGCTCAGCTTGCTTCCCAGGCAACGAGACCTCAAGGCCAATTCCCGGGTAAGGCTGATCCTAACCCGAGAGAGCATATTAATGCCATAGGCTTGAGAAGCGGAAGACAGCTTCCGGAGACCTCCCCAGTTACCAGAGAAGAGGGAGAAGGTTCACACGAACCACAGAGGGCCGCCTTAGATAAAGGCAAGGGCCATGCTGTAGAGGGGGGAGAGGCGAGGTACATTCCGCCTCCTCCACAGGCACCCCCTCTACCATTTCCATCTCGGGCGAGGAAGTTTAATGAAGACAGCCAGTTCGCCAAATTTACGGAGTTGCTGAAGAAATTAGAAGTGACCACGCCCTTTCATGAGGTAGTGTTACAAATCCCGTCCTACACCAAATTTCTGAAGGATATTCTTACGAAGAAGAGGACGGTTGAGAAGGAGACAGTGGCACTTAGCACAGAAGTGAGTGCAACCATATTGCAGACGGAGCTACCGCAGAAGATGGCTGATCCCGGTAGCTTCTCCATCCCGTGCAGATTGGGAAATGTGGAGATTGAGAGGGCGCTTTGCGATTGGGGCGCATAATGTCGGTGAGCTGAAACCGACGAGGATGGCACTGCAATTGGCCGACCGATCAGTGAAGTATCCCGCTGGGATCTTGGAGGATGTGCCTCTGAAGGTAGGGGAATTCTATGTCCCCGTCGACTTTGTAGTTCTGGACATGCCGGAGGATTCTAAAATCCCCATCATACTTGGTAGGCCGTTTCTGAACACGGCTGATGCTGTAGTGCATGTCAGAGAAGGGAGACTCACGATGAAGATCGGGGATGAGACGGTTGAATTCAGGCTTGATCAAAATCTTAAACAGCCGCATTTGGTAGAGTCTTCCTTCTACCTAGACCTGATCGACACGTTGGTCGACGAAGTGAGGGATGAATTCAGAGAGTCAGACCCCCTCGAGATGGCATTGAACGCGGTACAAGACAACATGTACTGCGATTGGGAGGAAGTCCGAAGCATTGTTCGGACTTTAGATGACAGCTCATCGATTGAGCTAGAGGGCTGGAAATACAGGGCCATTGAGCCCTCGTCTTGTTCTGCCCACGAATTCCCTTGGCTAAGGGACGAGGAAAACGGACTTCTCCAAGTCATCAAGCTCCGGTCTCCTCCATTCAAGTCAAGCAGCCCGATATGGAGACAAGCGGGAAGAAAGATTGGGATCCAGAGAGCGTGCCTAAGGTGGAATTGAAGCCCTTACCACAAGGGCTTAGGTATGAATTTCTCGGACCTAACTCTACTTACCCGATAATTGTGAATGCTGTCTTGACTGATGTGGAACTAGCTGAATTAGTTGCATTGCTTAGAGAGTATAGACAGGCCTTGGGTTACACTCTAGATGACATTAGAGGCATTAGTCCATCCCTTTGCATGCACCGCATTCATCTAGAAGATAGTTCCAAAACCTCCATTGAGCATCAACGTAGATTGAATCCCACCATGAAGGAGGTAGTGAAGAAAGAGGTGCTCAAACTGTTAGATGCGAGTATCATTTACCCGATTTCAGATAGTGCATGGGTTAGTCCCGTGCAAGTTGTACCAAAGAAGGGGGTATCACTATGGTAGAAAATGAGCATAATGAATTGATACCCACTAGGACGGTTACGGGTTGGAGAATGTGTATTGATTATAGGAAGCTGAATTCCAACACCCGTAAAGACCATTTCCCGTTACCCTTCATCGACCAAATGCTAGAGAGATTAGCCTTGCATTCCCACTTTTGCTTTCTTGACGGCTACTCGGGATTCTTCCAAATCCCAATTCACCCTAGCGACCAGGAGAAAACCACCTTTACATGTCCATATGGCACCTTTGCATACCGTAGGATGCCTTTCGGTTTATGTAATGCACCGGCAACATTTCAGAGATGCATGACTGCTGTGTTTTCTGATCTCATCGAGGATGTTATGGAGGTGTTCATGGATGATTTTTCTGTCCATGGGCCCTCCTTTCCCGTGTGTCTAATGAATTTGCGCCGAGTGTTGGACAGCTGCGTTGAGGCGAATCTTGTGCTGAATTGGGAGAAGTGCCACTTCATGGTCCAAGAGGGCATTGTGCTAGGCCACAAGATTTCGAGAAGAGGGATTGAGGTTGACCGAGCTAAGGTCGAAGTAATAGAGAAGCTGCCGCCTCCACGAAATGTTAAGGGAATCCGGAGTTTTCTGGGACATGCCGGGTTCTACAGGAGGTTCATCAAGGACTTCTCGAAGATTTCGAGGCCTTTGACCGAATTGCTTGCAAAGGATGTGCCATTTGAGTTCACCCATGAGTGCGAGGCTGCCTTTGAGACTCTGAAGAAGGCGTTGATTTCTCCGCCTATTATTCAGCCACTGGATTGGGAAGCTCCCTTTGAGCTTATGTGCGATGCGAGCGATTTCGCCGTCGGGGCTGTCTTGGGCCAAAGGAAAGACAGAAAGCTGCACGCCATTTATTATGCGAGTCGGACTTTGGATGATGCACAAGTCAATTACTCCACCACTGAGAAGGAGTTACTCACCATTGTCTTTGCCTTTGAGAAGTTTCGGTCTTACTTGGTCGGGTCGAAGGTGATTGTGTACACCGACCATGCTGCCTTGAGGTATCTCCTATCCAAGAAGGATGCCAAGCCGAGGTTGATCAGATGGATTCTCTTGCTGCAAGAGTTTGACTTGGAGATCAGAGATAGGAAGGGTACAGAGAATGGAGTGGCCGACCACTTATCTCGGATTGAGCGACATGAAGATATTCCCATTGATGATTGTCTCCGAGATGATTGCGTGATGGCTGTCCAAGTGAAAGAGAGAGACCCGTGGTATGCTGATTTAGTGAACTTCATTGTTAGCGGGTATGTCCCCCACGAGCTGGATTACAACGGGAAGAAGAGGTTCTTCAGAGACATCAAGGATTATTTTTGGGAAGAACCTTATCTCTTCAAGAGAGGCAAGGATGGCCTCTTTAGGAGATGTGTGCCCGAAGAGGAAGTCCGAAGTGTGATTCATCATTGTCACTCTTCGGACTATGCTGGTCATTTTGGAGCATCGAAAACCTCAGCTAAAATTCTTCAAGCCGGGTTTTATTGGCCATCAATGTTCAAAGACGTTAATCAACACGTCTCCTCTTGCGATGCTTGCCAGAGAACGGGGAACATCTCCCACCGCCACGAGATGCCTCAGCACTACATCTTGGAAGTCGAGCCCTTTGATGTTTGGGGTATAGACTTCATGGGACCGTTTCCGTCTTCTTATGGGAACCAATACATCCTCGTGGCGGTCGACTATGTCACCAAATGGGTAGAAGCTATGGCGAGTCCCACTAACGACTCGAAAGTGGTGACGAAGATGTTCAAGAGGGTGATTTTTCCGAGATTCGGGACGCCAAGGGTCGTGATTAGCGATGGAGGATCTCACTTCATCAACCGCACCATAGAAGCGCTTTTGAAGAAGTATGGTGTGAGACATAAGGTGGCTACCCCGTATCACCCTCAGACGAG
>NW_010972109.1:340113-341488 GCF_000463585.1 Tarenaya hassleriana
TTCAAGTCTGGGGGGGTGCGCATCTAACATCGCTTCAAGTCCCTTTTAGAGTGCATTCATACATTCACTTGCACACAAAAAAAAAATGATTTCTCACTATAGATGCATTCCACACTTACATTTCTTGCATTTGTACATATAGACACCATCTAGTCTTGCATTGCATTTGTTACATATAGGTCTAGAGCATATAGGAGCATATGCATTTCATAAACCGTTTTGAGTTGAGATTGGTTGATGATGAGATGATGGTGATAGCTGCTTAGAGACTGCTTAGCGATTTGGACTTAGACCTCTAGGTGTTCGAGTAGATTGTCGATGATAGGTGAATAGCGAACCCTCTCTTCGATGCTTGCGATTATAGGTTGTGGGGTATATTGTTGTCTTTAGGTATGCCAAAGAGTAGGACCGACCGAACCTAAGTTAAATTTCTCCCAAAAAACCGTTCCCGAAGCTTCTCCCATAGGATAGATACTTCCACATGCTCCTTGCCCACGTCGTCTTCGGCAAGACTGAGCCTGGCGGGCTTAACCTGACCGAGCTGCTCTTCATCAGGTACGCCTTATCCCCTATCTATGGTGGGGACGATTGGGGCATGGGACAGGTCGACTTAGCATCGAAAATCATTCGATGACATGAGTGCGTCGAAATTCGACGGTTCGGGTCTAAGTTGTGGGACAAGTGTTGTCATGATCATTAGAGAAAAGCAAAAGCGGAGACACTTGTCAACTTCAACGTCCTAGGAACTCGGGATAGTACTTCTCTTAGCACTTTTTTAAAAGGACGAAGAACAGAAAAAAACAGTGCCACAATAAACGAAGAGACAACATATTTTAGAGGAGGAAAACGGTAAATAGGTTTAGGAGAGTGCTTAGAGGTTGGAATCACTCTTATGGTAGACTAGAGACGACATAGAAATCCCATACTTAGAAAAGTTTAGCTGACAAAAGAGGATAGCTAGAGTAGCCTAGATTCGATTCTACTCCCATAAGTTGAGCAGTGGACATACAGCTAGATCGTGAAACTCATCAAAGACCGATTTCTAACTCACCGTCCTTCTCAGACTTCGTGTTTCATTGATTTTATTTGCTCGAGGACGAGCAAAGATTTAAGTCTGGGGGGATTTGATGGCTCGGATTTTATCTAGATTTTATACGAGTATGCCTTTGGTTTCTAAACGGTTTCCACACATACTAGGCATATTAGAGCCATCTTTAGGTCTCTGGGGCTAGGTTTTGACCATTGCAGGAACCCGAGGGTTTTCGGGACGAAACGGAGAAGACAGAAGCATAACTCCCCGGATTTTATGGCTAGAACGGACGCTCTACAAGTTGGAACGGACGGACTGAGTGCACAGACCCGACAGACCACAAGA
>NW_010972109.1:341789-342453 GCF_000463585.1 Tarenaya hassleriana
GATTGCCACACAAGTCCGCTCAGCGCTGAGCCAAGCCCGCCGGACCGAAGAGGAAGGAATCGAAGCCTGGTCCGGAGCTGACCAGATTTGGTCAGCCGGACCAGGACCACGAGCTTCAGCCAACCAGCGGACTCCGAGCCGAACGTCCTGACCAGACCCGAAGAACGGTTGGTCCGGAGCTGACCTACCCAGGTCCGCCGGACCAGACCGCCTTCTCTCCCCAGTCCGCCAGTCTCTCGCCCAGTCAGCCACGGGAACCCACTAAACACCTGGTCCGGAGCTGACCTACGTCGGTCCGCCGGACCAGGACGCCTGTGCCCTTCGTCAGTCCGCCGCTCGCCTACCCAGTCAGCCCGGAGTGTACCTCTTGAATTGCTGGTCCAGAGCTGACCTATTTTGATCAGCCGGACCAAGACCACTTTGCGCCGCGTTCTGCTTCTTCATTTACTCCCGGTCCGCCGGACCAACACCTTGGTCCGGCGGACCGCGTGACCTGGAACTGAATTAAGTCCGATTTTTCGGACTTTTGAGAGAGAGCTCGATTTGGGAAAGCAAAGGAGGCGATTTTCTCTCCTCCAGAAGACCTAGGGCCGAAATCTTGAAGGAGAAAGAAGGAGTTTGCTTTGGCTTGAAGATTGAAGATTCTATTGAGCATCTCTTTCCC
>NW_010972109.1:344587-353929 GCF_000463585.1 Tarenaya hassleriana
ACTACAGAAGCCGAGTACATAGCTGCATCGGATGCAGCTAAGGAAGCTGTTTGGATCAGGAAATTCGTGGGAGACCTAGGCGTAATTCCTAGCATTGCAGATCCCATTGAGCTGTACTGTGACAACAATGGTGCGATTGCGCAAGCTAAGGAGCCCCAGTCACATCAGAGATCCAAACACATACTCAGACGATTTCACTTGATCAGAGAAATCATCGACAGAGGAGACGTGAAGATAAGTAGAGTGTCGACAGATGATAATATTGCCGACCCATTGACAAAGCCTCTCCCTTCGTCAAAGCATGATGGTCATGTTAAGGGTATGGGGATTAGATGCTTGTAGGATAGATCATAGAGCATAGTGGGAGATTGTTGGTTGTAATGCTCTAGGATGATCCGTGATATGACATTTTGACTTTGCATTGATTCATTGATTTATGAATGCATTACTTTTCCCGTTATATGATTGGCATATTTGTTATATTTCGGTATCCTTGATTGTGGGAACAATGTTGAATTAAGACTAGCATGAGGTGTGATCGATGCATTGGATGCATGTCACAATCATGGGTACTCGTTGTGAACGAGTGACTGGTTGACCCGCATAAGATTGTCACATGGACAGCGTCATGACTTGAATCTCATAAAGCGGTTTGTTCTTGGATCCTCAGACCTGAGATGTCTAGAGTATCTGATATGAGGAGTGGCGTGTCTTGACTGCGTCAAACGTCGTCTTTAACCGGATGATTATAACGGCGTTGATCAGATACGTTCACGAATCATATGGAGATAGTAGACATGCAATATGGGATTTGTCACCTCCTTAACAGGAGAGATATCGCTGGGCCCTCTCGTGGAAGTCGGACTATGAAAACGCGTGGCCACGCTATAGATGAAGTTGCATCTATTTTACTAGTCGATTTGCCAAGACGAGAAAGCAGTTGAACTTGAAGGGTGGCTCAAATCATGCCCTTGTTCAACTTATGATATCGTGAGACAAAGGGTCAGAATTCGAGCTGTTAATGCCTTGGTCACCTCTAACTCAATTCTAAATGGGTGGTCATGGCGTCTTGCTAGAGACTACCATGACTTGTGGTTTGGAAAAAGTTCCTAAAGTCACTACCACTTAGAATGGGCCTACAGGGTCACACACCAATAGGGATGGACTTATACGTGAAGAATACGAAGAATGGAAACGAGATTTGACCGAAACGAGCATGAAAAGGAGTTTTCAGTGCGTTGGTCCGGAGCTGACCAAGTTTAGTCAGCCCCGGACCAAGTTTGGTCAATAAGGAGGTCCGGAAGCTCGGTCCGCGGTCATCTGTCTAGGTCTGGTCCGGCTGACCAAGAGTTGGTCAGCCCCCGACCAGATTCTGGGACAGGCGGACCGAGAAATGACAAGTCGGACTGAGCTGACCAAGAAGGGTCTTGGTCCGGAGCTGACCACACGTGGTCCCGCCGGACCAAGCCTTCAGGTCAGCCGGTCCGTGGGCCTCGGACTAAGCTTGGTCCGCCGGACCAAGCTCCTGGTCCGGCGGACCGGGATACGGAATATTTCCAAAATTCGATTTTAGGGTTTTCTAATCTTATTTAAGTTTAGAGTTTCGTCTAAACTTAATGAGAGCCGACCTAAAACTCAGAGAAACACCCTAGAACCCTAGAGAAGCTGTTCTCTTCGATTTCTATTGTCCCGGGATTGGATCTCGTCTCTTGAGTTACCCTTTTCTTCACTAATCCTAGCAGATTCGTTCCAAACTGTTTGGAATCCTTCCCGTCGGTGTGGATACGTGTAAAGGAGCTGTACTTTCAGCTCTTGGTGATTTAGAACAGGCCCCGAATCGAAATAAACTTCAAGTCTCATCGAGAACAAGGTAAGTAACGATTCCCTCGGTGATATACAAGATCTTTCGGGTTCTGCGAGTTTGGTTGCGTGTGACGTTTGACTAGGTTTAGATCTTTCTTCCGCTGCATGAAACCTAGTAAACCAAACCCTAGATCGATATGATCGCATGCTAGGAACACGTAGATAATCCCAACACCTCCTGCATCAACACGCAATCGAGTCCACGCTTGGACGCGTCGGTGTATACCTCGTATAGCATTCCCGACCGTGGTAATGCCAAGATCGGCGCTGACGTCAATCTCCATTTCAACTCTCCGAAACTTTCCTCGCATTCTGCCATCCACTCGAACCTGACGTTTTTCCCTGTCAGCTTCATCAAAGGTCGAATGATCTTGGCGAATCCCTCGATGAATCGTCGATAATAACCGGCTAGTCCCAAGAAGCTCCTGACTTCTGTCACAGAAGTCGGGGACTGCCACTCCATGACGGCCTCGATCTTGGCCGGATCGACCTGGATGCCCTGGGCCGATACCACATGTCCCAGGAATCCAATCTCCTGTAACCGGAAGCTGCACTTACTGAACTTCGCATACAGTCGGTTCTCTCTCAGCCTCCACAGTATCTTCCGCAGGTGTTCCTCGTGTGTCTGCGGATCCGGAGAATAGATAAGGAGGTCATCGATGAAAATGATGACGAACTCATCCAAAAGTCCATGAACACGTGGTTCATCAGTTGTATGAACACCGCAGGCACGTTCGTGAGCCCGAAAGGCATGACCACGAACTCGAAGTGTCCATATCTCGTTCGAAACGCTGTCTTCTGTATGTCATCCTCCTTGACCCGAATCTGATGATATCTGGCTCGTAGATCGACCTTCGAAAACCATTGGGCTCCCTGTAGCTGGTCTAGCAACTCATCAATCCTCGGTAGCGGGTACCGATTCTTGATAGTCACTTGGTTGAGCCCTCGGTAATCGATGCACAATCGCATACTCCCGTCCTTCTTCTTCACAAAGAGTACCGGTGCTCTCCACGGTGAGACGCTAGGGCGAATGAGACCCTGCTCCACCAACTCGTTCAGCTGTTTCTTCAGCTCGGCCATCTCTGTAGGCGCCATCCAATACGGAGCCTTGGAAATTGGCTCAGTACCCGGTAGCACATCTATGCTGAAGTCAACTTCCCGACTGGGTGGTAATCCTGGCAGATTCTCAGGAAACACATCGGGAAATTCCCGGGCAACGGGCGTATCCTCCAGTCTCCTTTCCGATTCCTGAGTAGCTGTAAAAACTACCAGGAATGCTTTGTTGCCCTTCCTGATCATCTTCTCGGCTTTCAATGCTGAGATGATCGGGTCCGCTGCCGGCGCTCCTCGGCCTGGAACTCGAACCCTTCGAATTCTTCTGTAAACCAGATTGTCCTCTTAGGACAATCAATGTAGGCTTGGTACCTCATCAACCAATCCATGCCCAGGATGATGTCGAAACCTCCGATGGGTACCACAATGAGGTCTGCGGCTAATAGGCGACCGCAAACTTCCAGAGATACGCCTCTCAGGATCCCGTGCACTGCTAATGTCTCTCCGGTAGGTATGCGTACAGTGAAATCACTCCTCTGCTCGATCTCTCCTATCTCAAGCCTCTCCGCCACTCCCGCACTCAGGAAACTATGGGTTGCCCCGGCATCAAACAACGTATAACAAGCAACTCCACAGAGATGTAGGGTACCTGAGATCGCGGCAGCCTCGGCTCCATCAGGGTGAGCCTCCTCCTCCTCTTCCTCCTGAATCTCCTGCTCGGCACAAAGAGCATAAACTCTCGGGGCTGCTCCGGTCCTCGCTGGTGGTCGGGGTGGTCTGTTCGCCTAGCCTGGTGGTCGTGGTGCTCTCGGCGCCGGAGCCGGTGGGCCAGTAGTCCTCATCGGACAACGTGAGGCAATGTGTCCAGGCTGATCGCAATGAAAACTGACCACTGGTCCCCTCGCCGCCAGTGGTGGTGACGCACGAACAGCGGGTGCCTTGCCCTTGTTATGTGGGTCATTGCTCCGGGCGTTCTTTCCAGATGAATACGTACCGAAGCATCTCCTAGCGGGACTCCGCTCACGGATCTTCCCCTCCTTCTTCTCCCGCTCTCCACGCTCCACCTTCTACAGCTGGAAAATATACCGACTCAGCGTCGGGTACTCCTGGATCTCGATCTTCCTCCGCAGGTAGGGTCGGAGTCCAGCAATGAACTTCTGGATCTTCGACGCCTCGGTGGGCGCCAGATACACTCCATACATTAGCAGGCGGGTAAACTCCGCCTCGTACTCGCTGACAGTCATGTCTCCCATCTGCAACATGAGGAACTCTGCCACCGGTACTCACGGTCCTGTTGCCAGAAGTACTTCGCCTCGAACTCCTGTCGGAACTCCTCCCAGGTGAAGCGATGTCCCATTGACGCCTCCTGCACCACCTTCACCCACCAATGTCGGGCCTGACCCGACAGATGATGGCTCGCAATCATAGCCCGATACTAGTACGAGCACTGCAGATACTCCAAGTCCTGAGAGATCTGGGTGAGCCACTCCTCTACAGCTTCCGGTCTCACCGATCCCTCGAATCGCGGGGTATGCATCGCTCGCAGCTCCTTGACGATAGAGAGGTATCCCGCCATCGCAGCAGGCATCGGCGGCTGGTGTAGGTCCTCCTCCCTCGGCTCTGGATCTCTCGCCGGGGGTGATGGTGGGGCGTGAGCAGCCAGGTGCTGCCACACGCTCTCCTGGAATTGACGAAACTCAGCCCTCCACCCTTCATCTCCTGGGTTAGGCGGTGGAGTCTGTTCGGGGACGTGTAGCCCTTGCAAGCCTAGCACGTCGTGGCGCCATTTCACTGCACCACATTTAAGACAGTTTAGCAATTAGCAACTGACGACCGATACTGCATCATCGATGTACGGACCCCGATAGATGAGGATTTTCTTCGGACATGGTTTGAAAACATTTTTCGTAGAAAACCGTTGGATAATGAGCACGATTTCTTCCCGAGAAAAGAACGTGGCTCTGATACCAAAAGTTGTGGTACCCGTAACCCGTGTACAGTATATGGGCTGTGTCACATGGACGATATAAAATAAAATAATAAAATAATAAAATGCGGAAGCAAAATTTCGAAATCCAAAAACATTTTTAGATCAAATCAGAGTAGCAGCGGGAAATACAACGCGATCAGTATCGCAAAATGACACATGAGCGAATAGTCATAATACAACCGTACAAAATGCGGAACTACAAGTCCTATGGTTCAGAATACAAATCTCGTACATGATGCTGCTTCTCTCAGGTCGTCGTCTGCCGAAGCGCTAGGCGTAATCCTCATGATCTGAAAAATATAAACCACGAGGGCTAAGCACAACTACTTAGTGAGTAGCCCGGGTTGAACCCGAAAATCTCGTTCTCAATGAGAACGGTACAGTCGACATTTCCATAGAACACATGCAATAAACGAAAACGCAGTCAAGTCGCCTCCACGCCCGTCCTCGCGTGACGTTGGCCATCGCATCGCATGCGATCTTGCGCGTCTCCTGCGCATGTCACTCTCGTGACTACCGATGTCAAATCCATGACACAACGGAATGCAAACATACCCGTATGGAGTCCACCATAGGGTCCAGCCATATACCCTAGTCAAGTCCATGACTAGGGACGAGTCCACGCCTGTCAAGTCCATGACGTTGGCCATCGTGTCGCACACGGCTAAAACGCGTCTCAAACGCCGTCAAGTCCATGACGTTGATGGTTGAGTCCGCAACCATTCACAACCACAATCACGCTTAACTCGTACACACGAGCAAGCTACACACATGGCACACAACGTGCAATTCTACCCATAACCAATCACACAACGATCACTCATATTTTGATGTCGCACATCTCACTATGCCACGCAACTTCATCACGCAACGATCACTCATATTTTGATGTCGCACCTCTCACTACACCACGTAACGTCCTGGCGAAAACTCAGCTCGATTGATCCCAATCGCGACGCTTTGTCCTCTGGTGGGGGTTTGGTTCATCCGTCGTCAAGTCTGATCGGGGCCCAGGCCAACCGCGTTGGCCGTTTTCTCTTTCCCGGTTAAAATTAAATTTTCTTCCAATTTTTTCTGAGCCTGGTCCGGCGGACCAAATTCTGGTCAGCCGGACCAGTTCTCCTTCTCCCCTAGTCCGCCTCGTCTCTTGGTCAGTCGATCCGAGAGAGGAAACAATACTGGTCTGGCGGACCAGGACTGGTCAGCCTAGACCAGCCTGTTCTTCCCCTCTCTCAGTCTGGTTCTTGGTCTGGCGGAGTCTGTTCCCTCGGAACACGTCTGGTCCGGCGGACCAGAACTGGTCAGCCCCGGACCAGGCGTGTTATTCTCTTGGTCCATTCCTTCTCTTCTGGTCAGACGGAGTGCATCTCCTCGAAACACTTCTGGTCCGGCGGACCAGGTTCTGGTCCGCCGGACCAGGACGTGTTTTCTCTGGTCCGAACCTGGTCCGCCGGACCAGGACGTGTTTTCTCTGGTCCGGTCCGTTCCTTGGTCCGTCTGAGTTCACGTGCTTTGTCCCAGTCTCGGTCCGGAGCTGACCACTCATGGTTCGTCGGACCGGGACTGGGATCTTCTTCTCTCTCGCGATTTCTCCGATTCTGTTTCGATTTTTCTCACTCTAATCGATTCGGGGTTGCTTCTAAATGCTATTGAAACATAGATTTACATCCCTAGACATGTTCTAAGCCTCAAACACGCACGGAAATCTGAAATTGGACCATCAAATATTGAAAACGAGATCCCACAAATTCAACTCAAGCCACTCACCTTGTTCTTGAGCTTATCCAAGCTCATGTGAGTTTCTCGTGGCTCCACACGACGCGAGAAGCTTCAAGACACGTCTGGACGCGTCCCTCTTGGTTTCTCCGAGCTCCTTTCTCTCTGGTTCGCCTCCTCTCTCTCCCTTTCTCTCTCTTTTTCTTCTCTCCTCTTTCAGCTCGCCATGGCTACGTCTGGAGGTTGGGGGGGGGTTATGTCGCGGGATGGAGAGTTGATGGGCTCAAACTCCGACCCATAGGCAAGCCTGCAACACCCTCAAGGCGTCGGGCGGTGGTTGGACGCTTATGGACTCAATTTTCGATGAGATCTCGCATCCCGAAACTCGCAACAGAGCAAGCTGCGAAGCTGTCGGGTCCCGATCCTCCGGACCAACTCCTGGTCCGCCGGACCGGAATCTTATTTTTTTTCTGAATTTTCCCTCCAGTCCGCGCTGTCCAGGCCTTAGTCCGACGGAGTGGTTGGTCCGGCCCGGACCATTCCTGGTCCGGCGGACCAACCCTGTTTTTTTTCTTTTTCTTCTTTTTTTTTCGATCTTTCCCGCGCGTGATGGTCCTCGTGCCTCTCCTCGGCATTGTACTATTTATTTTTGGTGATTTCGTGACATCTCTATTTAATTATTTATTTTTAAATAATTAAATATTCAAATCGGGTTTCAGAGTATTACAATATCGATCTAGGGTTTGGTTTACTAGGTTTCATGTAGTGGAAGAAAGATCTTAGCCTAGTCAAACATCACACGCAACCAAACTTGCAAAACCCGAAAGATCGTGTATATCACCGAGGGAATCGTTACTTACCTCGTTCTCGATGAAACTTGAAGCAAAAATCGATCCAGGGCCTGTTATTAATCCTAGGACTGAGGTTATAGTTCCTCTACACGTATCCACCCCAACGGGAAGGATTCCAAACGATTTGGAACGTATCTGCTAGGATTAGTGAAGAAAAGGGTAACTCAGAGACTGAATCTAATCCCGAGAAGCTCAAAAACGAAAAGAATGAATTCTCTAGGGTTCTTAGATGTCTCTCTGAGTTTTAAGGCACCCTTAATTAAGTTTGGATTAAATCCCAAACTTAAATAAGCTTAGAAAATCCTAAATCCGAAATTTTGGAAAAATCAAGATCCCGGTCCGCCGGACCAAGAGCTTGGTCCGGCGGACCAACCTTAGTCCGAGGCTCTCAGACCACCTGACCTGGAGGTTTGGTCCGACTGACCAACTTTTGGTCAGCTCTGAACCAAACCTCTTGGTTCACTTTTGGTCCGACGTACTTCGATCCTCGGTCCGCCTGACCTAGCGTCTGGTCCGGAGTTGACCAACTCTTGGTCAACCGGACCAGACCTGGACAGATGACCTTGGACCGAACTCCGGACTATCTAGACTGACCAGCTTGGTCCGAGGCAGACCAAACTTGGTCAGCTCCGGACCAACACACTGAAAAACATTTTTTGTACTCGTTTCGGTCAATTCTCATTTCCATTCTCCGGATTCTTCACTTATATATCCCTTGTGGTGTGTGACCCTGTAGGCCCATTCTAAGTGGTAGTGACTTCGGGAACTTTTTCCGAACCACAAGTCATGGTTAGCATCTAGAAGACGCCATGACCACCCACTTAGAATTGAGTTAGAGGTGATCTAACCAAGGCATTAACCGCTCAAGTTCTGATCATTTGTCTCGCGATATCATATGTTGAACAAGGGCATGGTTTGAGCCACCCTTCAAGTTCAACCACTTTCTCGTCTTGGCAAATCGACTAATAAAATAGATGCAACTTCATCTATAGCGTGGCCACGCGTTTTTCATAGTTCGACTTCCACGAGAGGGCCCATCGATATCTCTCCTGTTAAGGAGGTGACAAGTCCCATATTGCATGTCTACTATCTCCATATGATTCTTGAACGTATCTGATCAACGTCGTTATAATCATCCGTTAAAGACAACGTTTGACGCAGTCAAGACATACCACTCCTCATATCAGATACTCTAGACATCTCAGGTATGAGGATCCAAGAACGAACCGCTGTATGAGATTCAAGTCATGACTCTGTCCATGTGACAATCTCATGCGGGTCATCCAATCACTCGTTCACAACGAGTACCCATGATTGTGATAAGCATCCAATGCATCGATCACACCTCATGCTAGTCTTAATTCATCATTGTTCCCACAACGATAACTGACTAGGGAGTTTAGAATCATTCTCTAATGATTCAAGGATACCGAAATATAACAAACATGCCAATCATATAACGGGAAAAGTAATGCATTCATAAACCAATGAATCAATACAAAGTCAAGATGTCATATCACGGATCATCCTAGAGCATTACAACCAACACAGCCGATTTCAGCATCCCATGCAGTTCGACTAAGCTCTTAGTTATCCCGTGCATATGGTACTGCATCACTTACTAATTATAGTCCTCATATAATGACATCAGGATCAGGTCCACGGCCAAGTCATCATCGAGCCTCATTCCCATGCGCTCAAGTTCCTCAATATGAGCTCTCATGTTGAGGACATGGGCGTTGACAGAGCAACCTCTCGCCTCTTGGCATCTTCGTCTTCACTAGAGCTTTCAGCGTCTTATACTTTTCAATACGCGCTAGCTCCTCAAACATGGTCTTGAGCTGTTCGATCATATCAAACACGCTCTTC
>NW_010972109.1:354143-360127 GCF_000463585.1 Tarenaya hassleriana
GAATGAGAGAGATCCGAGGGCTGTATAGGTATGGAACTATGCAGTCTAAGATAACATAAAAGAATTAGTTGGACTACTCATAGCAACAAGGTGCACCTACCTTTTGGTTGACTATCCGGAGAGAACTCCAAAGTTAAGCGTGCTGGCTCTGAAGCAATCTTAGGATAGGTGACCTACTGGGAAGTATCTCGGTATGCGTGCGAGTGAGGACAAAACACGCTGAAAGGTCTCGGGTTGCTGTGTGAGGGCAGTTTTGACAATTCGTAGCAGTCTCGAGTCGTTACAGATGGTATCAGAGCCGGTACTCTCCCAGTACGGAGTGGTTCGAGGATGAACCAGGCGGAAGCTGGTGGGCCTGTAACAACCCAGAGTACCGTAGGAGGGCGGGGAGTGATCGCCGGTGCAGAGGTACGGACAAGGGGCGGCTCCTGACGAGCTTCTGGGTAGGGGGTACAGGGATGAATCGAACACACTGGAATGAGAGAGATCCGAGGGTTGTATAGGTATGGGACTATGCAGTCTAAGATAACATAAAAGAATTAGTTGGACTACTCATAGCAACAAGGTGCACCTACCTTTTGGTTGACTATCCCGAGAGAACTCCAAAGTTAAGCGTGCTGGCGCTGGAGCAATCTTAGGATGGGTGACCTACTGGAAAGTGTCTCGGTATGCGTGCGAGTGAGGACAAAACACGCTGAAAGGTCTCGGGTTGCTGTGTGAGGGCAGTTTCGACAATTCGTAGCAGCCTCGAGTCGTTACACCAAGCATCTTTGACGACCCTTGTTGCACTGGCCGCATGCTCTGGAGATAGAGCCCCTTCCAGGACGTACGACTTCTTGTCGTGCTTGAGACCAATTCTCAAGTTACTATACCAGTCCAGGAAGTTCGTCCCAGTCAACTTATCCTTCTCAAGGATAGAGCGCATCATCAAACTCGGTACACTACCGGTCGACGCCATGTCCTACAGAAAAAGACAATACACAACGTACAAAACAAAATACAGATTCTATCAATGATCCACTACCAGCCAATCCATCTTCAATCAATGACAACATAGATGTATATACGAGCTATACTCCCATAAAGAAAAATAACCCTATTTAGGTAGATATCTAATGTCAATCACATCCAATGTGACTTTTAGATCTTTTATGAGACTATGATATCGAATATCATTGCATTCTCGTCTCATCTGTACCGTTAAGTCTGAAGTCAAACTTGACGACTTAACCTACGCTAAACCATATTCAAGCTGTGGGAACCACGATTTCCAACCTTGTTTCACAAAGATAATCCGGCACGCTCAGCTTTGGCATGACCCGTAATACGGACGATCGATGCCTTGACAAGTGCTCTAGTAATAGAAGGTACAAACTTAGCATTACATAAAAAGGAATTTTTAAACCACACTTAGATCAAGCATCTACTTTCAAGTTATGAAAACCACCATTTCTCCATCTTGCCTCACCAGGATAGCACGACACACCCAGCTTTGGCATGACCCATGACACGTACGATCGAGGCCTTGACAAGTGTTTTACTCGTAGAACTCCTAGATCTAACCGGTTTAGGTGCAACGATTGAACCATCCGAATCAAGGATCAACTATTGTTCCTTGAACAGATGAATTACATAATCCGAATAGACCATCCATTCGATTACGTAATCTCAATCCCGAAGCTCCCACTCAATCAAGCATATCTAATATCTTGATTAAGTTATATGTATTCATTCACTATACACCATCCATAAGAATGCATCATGTATATTTGAGTCACAAATAATCAGATTAAGAAACGATTGCATAAATCGGATTTAGAAAACGAAAAATTTCAGAATCTGGGTCTCAGACCGTCCATTCTGGACTGTAGAACGGACGATCCAGCCTTAGAGAATGGACGGTCTGACATGGGATCCATTCTGGTTTAGACTTGAGGTCCTGGACCGGACGGTCCAGACATACTGGAACGGACGGTCCAGACCTTTCGGTTGAACCCTAATCCTTGCCCCGTCGCCACCCGGGACCGTCCGGTCTGACAACACAAAACGGATGTTCTAGGGTTACGTGATCACATCATTTTTCCGCGTTCTCGGCCCCGATCAGACCAAACACCTCTGAATTCATCTGTAGACCCAAAATTCGAACTCCTGCACTCAATGCAACATGAAATATGCAATCTAGCATAGATTCAATCATCAAACATGCATAGAAATCAAAGCAAACATGGATTTAACGATTTAAACCCTAAAATGTGTGTGATTGGGTTCTATGAAATCAAACAGAGCAACCAGGCTCTGATACCACTGTTGGGATTTCTGGGATCTCTACAGCGAATCTAATTCCTAAGAGATCGATTCTAGGGTTTGTGCAGCGGAAGTAAAACAAAAATTTTCTAATAAACCATTAAAACCAAGCCTAGACCGATCGGTTTGGAGCTTATTTTACATCTGGACCGATCGGTCTGGAGCAATTTCCGGATCGAGTGACTTTCACACGTTACCTCCGGACCGACCGGTCCACGTGTCTGGATCGATCGGTCTAGGTTGGCTGGACTGATCGGTCCAGACCTTCTGGACCGGTCGGTCTGGCCTCCGCTCCACCTGGATGTTCTCGTCTCTTCTCGCGCATTCGTCCTTTCTTGTGTGTGTGACCCTGTAGGCTCATCCGATATAGTACTATAACCCGAAATCTCTTATTTCGGTTACACAAGTCATAGGTCATACGAGGGGCCCAGCGATATCTCTCTCTTTTACAAGAGGTGCAAATCCCGTCTTGACTATCTACAATCCAGTACATGATTCGTGTCGTACTTGATACACGCCTGTATAGTTCTCCTGTTACGCAGAACGTTTGACGTATTCAAAGCACGCAACTCCTCATGTCGGATTCCGTAGATATCTCAGGTCTTAGGATCCAATCATGGAACCGCCATATGAGACTCAAGTCATGACGCTAGTCCATGTGACAATCTCATGCGGGTCAATCCAGTATTCCGTTCTCCAACGAATACCTATGATTGTGATCGTATCCAATATCTATGATCATCTATATGATCATCAATCACACATCATACTAGTCTTAGTATATCATTATTCCCACAATGATACATGACTAGGGAGTTTAGTATTGTTCATAACAATACATGGATTTCACAACATATCAAGTATGCACAATACGTAATGAATCAAACACTCAACCATAAACTCATAGAAAGTGTCAATACATCAAATTTATCATAAGAAAGCTCATACAACAGTTCATCATAGATCACTATACCAACAATCTCCCACTTGCTCTAATCATGGACTGTTAAACATCTAATGCCCATATCCCTAACATGACCCTCATGCTTCGACAAAGGGAGAGGCTTCGTCAATGGATCGACAATGTTGTCGTCTGTCGACACTCTGCAAATATGCACGTCTCCTCTGTCTATGATCTCCCTTATAAGGTGAAATCGTCTGGGTATGTGTTTAGATCGTTGATGGGATCTGGGTTCTTTCGCTTGTGCGATCGCTCCATTGTTGTCACAATACAGAGCAATGGGGCTATCTGCACTAGGAATGACACCCAAATCTCCAACAAACATTATGATCCAAACAACTTCCTTTGTTGCGTCCGACACTGCAATATACTCAGCTTCTGTAGTAGAATCTGCAACAGTCGTCTGCTTGGAACTCTTCCAGCTAACAGCACCTCCGTTCAAGCAGAAAACATAGCTAGACTGCGATGTAACCCTTTACAGCGAGCTCGTCTTCCGACCCACCGTATACCAAGAACACATCCTTAATCCTTCTCAAGTACTTACTAGAAATACAACTGTGCTCCCACTGACCTTCTTGTAAACACATGGCTCGTCTTCGTTTTGTGAGAAACCAAACCTTTTGATTGTCTCTTCAGTCCATAAATGGACCTCTTAAGCTTGCACACCATCCTCGGGTTCCTTGGATCGACAAAACCTTCGGGTTGTGTCATGTACACATCCTCGGTCAAGTTCCCGTTAAGGAACGCAGTCTCGGCATCCATTTGCCATATCTCATAGTCATAATATGCGGCTATGACAAGTAGGATCCTGATAGACTTCAGCATAACTACGGGCGAAAAAATCTCATCATAGTCAATACCATGAATCTGAGGGAATCCTTTCGCCACAAGTCGTGCCTTATACGTGTGCACGTTGCCATCCACGTCGGTCTTCTTCTTGAAGATCCACTTGCATCCGATGGGTTTTATCCCTTCAGATGCATCAACCAGAGTCCATACTTGGTTGTCTGACATGGATTGCATCTCGGACTTCATAGCCTCGCGCCATTTCTCAGAGTCGGGACTCGCCATAGCCTCTGGGTATGTGGTAGGCTCGTCATGTTCTAATAACATAAGTTCCTCATTCCCAGTCACGAGAAATCCGTATCTCACAGGCTCTTGGCGAATCCTGCCTGATCTCCGAGGTTCACTCGTCGAAGGTTGAGTCACAAGTGGAAGTGACACAGGTTGAACATCTTCAACTTGTTCACTCAGCTCAGTGTCCACTTGTTGCTCTCAAACTTTCTCAATTTCAATCCTACTCCCACTAACTCTTTTGGAGACGAACTCTCGCTCCATAAAAGTCGCATTCCTTGCAATGAACACTTTGTTCTCTGTCGGAATGTAGAAGTAGTAACCCTTAGTTTCTTTAGGATAACCTACAAATAAACACTTATCAGATTTGGAGGATAACTTATCAGTCATCTTACGCTTCACGTAAGCGTCGCAACCCCAAATTCTGACAAACGACAACGCGGGATGCTTCCCCGTCCATATCTCATATGGCGTCGTTTCAGTCGACTTCGTTGGACTCCTGTTCAGCAGAGGCTCATCATGTTCTAATAACATGAGCTCCTCATTCCCAGTGTTCGGTTCCTCCGTTCAGACACGCTGTTCCACTGTGGCATTCCAGGAGGAGTTAATTGTTATACAATACCACAATCAACCAGATAGTCAGAGAACTCTTGGCTCATATACTCGCCACCACGATCCGATCATAGTGTCTTAATCGTCTTGCTAAGCTGGTTCTGTACTTTGTTTCTGAAAGCCTTGAACATTTCAAGTGTTTCAGACTTATGTCTCATCAAATAGACATAACCGTATCGACTGAAATCATCAGTGAACGTAACGAAATACAGATAACCTCCTCTACCTGGACAGCTCATTTGTCCGCATACATCACTATGTATAAGAGCCAATAACTCTATCGCTCTCTGTCCTTTCCCCTTGAAAGGATGTTTTGTCATCTTGCCCATCAAACAAGACTCGCAAGATTCAAGAGACTCAAAGTCAAATGAATCCAGAAGACCATCATGATGAAGCTTCTGAATGCGTTTCTCGTTTATATGGCCTAGACGACAATGCCAGAGGAAGGTCGGGTTTAAGTCGTTCGGCTTAAACCGTTTAGTATGATGGAATTCCTTGGATCTAATGAGCGAATCCTATTCCTAAGAGATCGATTCTAGGGTTTGCGCAGCGGATGTAAAACACAAATTTAATAAAACCCTAGAACCATGCTTCTATGAATCATAGAAACGTTAGAACGATTACCTCAATCGATCCGGGGCCTGTCTCAATTGAAGAATTCGCCTGATCACGAAAGGGAGGAAGAACACCTCGCCCTCTACACGTAAACACACTTCGGGATGGATTCCAACGCTTGGAACTTGTCTGCTAGGACTCGAATCTCTATTCGATTTGTGCACCGAGGAACCCCGAGACTTAGAACTCGTTTTTGGATCTCAAAAACTCTCTAGTTTCTGCCAAAAAGTCGGCTCCCTAAGTCTGCTCCCGATTAGGATATTTTAATCTCCTTCTTCTTAAGTGATTTAACCCTAATTCGGTTTAATTATGGAAAAACCCGAAACCCGGAACGGACGGTCCCGAAATACACGTGAACCCTCCGTTCTAGCAAGCCAGAACGGACGGTCTGCTTACGTGCACGTCCGTTCCCGCAAAG
>NW_010972109.1:360350-361014 GCF_000463585.1 Tarenaya hassleriana
TCGGACTTCTGGTCCGTCTGTTCCAGACCCTTCCGTCTTGGTTTTCCCGTCGTTTTCTCGTGCGTTTTGTCCTTCCCTGTGTGTGTGACCCTGTAGGCTCATTCGACATAGCAGTATAACCCGAAATCTCTATTTCGGATATACAAGTCATAGACGGTCTCTAGCAAGACAATATGGCTACCTATCTCGAATAGAGTTTGTTTGTGATCTTACGAACGCCAGTGATGATTCCAGTTGATAATCCTTTTGTATAGCGATAGTTGAACATAAGGCATGGACAAGCCACCTTATCTGATTCGACTGCTTTCTCGTTCACAGAGTTTGACTGTCTGAAATAGACGACGCTCGTCTATAGTGCGACCACACATTTCTACAGTCTCGCTCACACAAGGGGTCCAGCGATATCTCTCTCTTTTACGAGAGGTACAAATCCCGTCTTGACTATCTACAATCCAGTACATGATTCGTTTCGTACCTGATACACGCCTTTATAGTCCTCCTGTTACGCAGGACGTTTGACGTCTTCAAAGCACGTAACTCCTCATGTTGGATTCTGTAGATATCTCAGGTCTTAGGATCCAATCATGGAACCGCCATATGAGATTCAAGTCATGACGCTAGTCCATGTGACAATCTCATGCGGGTCAATCCAGTATTCCGTTCT
>NW_010972109.1:362003-362738 GCF_000463585.1 Tarenaya hassleriana
CCATGCGGGTCGAAGCCCAGAAAGTGTTTTGGGCTTGGCTAAAGTTTTGACTCGGACCGAGTCAATACTAAATGGGCCGAGTCAAGAGTTGACAATGGGCTTGGGCTGATTCGTTCTGACTCGACCGTGTCAGAGTTTTGACTCGGACCGAGTCAATACTCGGAAAAAGTCTCTTTTCACAAGGATTAGGGTTTCTAACTTATAAGAGGGTGTTGGACGCCGTCCTAAGTGCATAACTCGACTTACAGAACCCTAAGACAGATCTAGAACACAAGAAAATCGTTTCTTTTGAAGTTCTAGTTCCCGGGATTCGATCCCAAATCTTGGAAACTCTATTCACTTCACAGATCCTAGCAGATCAGTTCCAAAAGCGTTTGGAATCCTTTCCGTCGGTGTGGATACGTGTAGAGGAGCTGTACTTTCAGCTCTTGGTGATTAAAACAGGCCCTGGATCGATTGCTATTTTCAGATCTTCAGGAAAGAGGTAAGTATTCGATTTCTACGGTGATATACACGATTAAACGGGGTTTTACGGATGATTTTGGTTGCGTGTGACGTTTGACTAGGTTTAGATTATTCTTCCGCTGCATGAAACCTAGTAAACCAAACCCTAGATTGATATGATCGCATGCTAGGAATCCGTAGCCCCGTAACCCAACATACTAAACCAACAATCTCCCACTTGCTCTAATCATGAACTGCTAAACATCTAATGCCCATATCCCTAACATGACC
>NW_010972109.1:363418-363875 GCF_000463585.1 Tarenaya hassleriana
GACACTGACTCTTGCAGAGAATTGTGCCACTGCTCATCGGTAAGGTTTCTTTCTTGGAATCTTGCATCTTGAACCGTTTCAAGACCTTATCGATATATGTACTCTGACACAATCTTAGAAGTCACCTCGATCTATCTCTATAGATCTTTATTCCTAAAATATAGGCCGCTTCTCCTAGGTCCTTCATAGAAAACTGCGTTCCTAGCCAAGACTTAACGTCTTGCAAGGTAGGAACGTCATTCCCTATAAGGAGAATGTCATCCATGTACAGCACTAGAAATACAACTGTGATCCCACTGACCTTCTTGTAAACACATGGCTCGTCTTCGTTTTGTGAGAAACCAAACCTTTTGATTGTCTCATCAGAGCGAAGGTTCCAGCTCCTCGAAGCCTGTTTCAGTCCATAAATGGACCTCTGAAGCTTGCACACCATCCTCGGGTTCCTTGGATCGACAAA
>NW_010972109.1:364081-364768 GCF_000463585.1 Tarenaya hassleriana
GAAAACGTCTCATCATAGTCAATACCATGAATTTGACGGAATCCTTTCGCCACAAGTCGTGCCTTATACGTGTGCACGTTGCCATCCATGTCGTTCTTCTTCTTGAAGATCCACTTGCATCCGATGGGTTTTATCCCTTCAGATGCATCAACCAGAGTCCATACTTGATTGTCTGACATGGATTGCATCTCGGACTTCATAGCCTCGCGCCATTTCTCGGAATCCGGACTCGCCATAGCCTCTGGGTATGTGGTAGGCTCATCATGTTCCAATAACATGAGCTCCTCATTCCCAGTCACGAGAAATCCGTATCTCACAGGCTCTTGCCGAATCCTGCCTGATCTCCGAGGTTCACACATCGAAGGTTGAGTCTCAACCGGCAGTGAAACAGGTTGAATTTCTTCAACTTGTTCACTCGGCTCAGCGTCTACTTGCTGCTCTTGAACTTCCTCAAGTTCGATCCTACTCCCACTGACTCTTTTGGAGACGAACTCTCGCTCCATAAAAGTCGCATTCCTAGCAATGAACACCTTGTTCTCTACCGGAATGTAGAAGTAGTAGCCCTTAGTTTTCTTAGGATAGCCTACAAATAAACACTTATCAGATTTGGAGGATAACTTATCAGTCATCTGACGCTTCACGTAAGCGTCGCAACGTGGGACGCTTCCCTGTCCATACGCGGTATGG
>NW_010972109.1:366345-368472 GCF_000463585.1 Tarenaya hassleriana
AATCTCGATGTCGTCAGTCTGATGCTTCAACCAAGCATCTTTGACGGCTCTCTGGCATTGGCTGCAGGCTTAGGTGGTAGAGCCCCTTCCAGGACGTAAGACTTCTTATCGTGCTTGAGAACAATTCTCAAGTTCCGATACCAGTCTAAGAAGTTTGTCCCGGTCAGCTTATCCTTCTCAAGGATAGATCGCATCGTCAAACTTGGTACACTACCGGTTGACGCCATGTCCTACAAAAGAGAAAAAATAGAATGAACAAAACAAAATGCAGATTCTATCAATGATCTACTACCAGCTAGTCCATCATCAATCAATGACAACATAGATGCAAACACAAGCTATATTCCCATAAAGAAAACTAACCCTACTATAATTTTCTATATGGGACTAAGATCTGTATTTCACACAAGAATAAATTGTTACATCTATCCTTATGCTATTTAGGTAGACATCTAATGTCAATCACATCCAATATGACTCTTAGATCCTTTATGAGATTGATATCAAATATTATTGCATACTCGTCTCATCTATACCATTAAGTCTCAAGTCAAACTTGATAACTTAACCTAAGATTAACCATATTCAAGCTGTGAGAACCACGATTTCCCACCCTGCCTCACAAAGATAATCCGGCACGCTCAGCTTTGCCATGACCCGTGTTACGGATGATCGATGCCTTGACAGGCGCTCTAATAATGGGAGGCACACACTTAGTATTACATGAACAAGGGATTTTCGAAACCACACTAGATCAAGCATCTACTTTCAAGCTATGAGAACCACCATTTCTCCATCTTATCTCACCAAGATAATACGGCACACCCAGCTTTGGCATGGCCCATGACACGTACGATCGAGGCCTTGACAAGTGCTTTACTCATAGAGCTTCTAGATCTAATCGGTTTCTGTGCAACGATTGTTCATAATCCGAATAGACCATCCATTCGATTATATAATCCCAATCCCGGAGCTCCCACTCAATCAAGCATATCCTATATCTTGATTAAGTTACATGCATTCATTCGCTATGGACCATCTATAAGAATGAATCATGTATATTGGAGTTACAGTTGATTAGAATAAGCAACGATTGCGTAATCGGACCTCGAAAACGAAAAATTTCGGAATCTGTACCTCGGACCGTCCGTTCTATATACAGAACGGACGTTCCAGGTTTGATAGAACGGTCGTTCCATTCCGAGACAGGCTGGAACGGACGGTCCACAGCAGACGGAACGGACGGTCTAGTGCGGACCTCCCGTTCTGGTCTGTGCAGTCCGCCACCCCTGGACCGTCCGGTCTGACTTACCAGAACGGACGATCTAGGGTTCGTCGCCGTGATCAGTTCACGTTCTCCGGCATTCTCGGCCCCGATCAGACCCGAAACTGATCCGAATTCATCTGTACATCTAAAATTCGAACTCCTGCACTCTATGCAACATGAAACATGCAATCTACACTAGATTCAATCATCAAACATGCATAGAAATCTAAGCAAACATGGATTCAAACAATTCAAATCCTAAAACGTGCATGATCGGGTTCTACGAAATCAAAACAGAGCAACCAGGCTCTGATACCACTGATGGAATTCCTGGGATCTCATGAGCGAATCCTATTCCTAAGAGATCGATTTTAGAGTTTGCGCAGCGGATGTAAAACAAAAATTTAATGAAACCCTAGAACCATGCTTCTATGAATCGTAGAAACGTTAGAACGCTTACCTCAATCGATTCGGGGCCTGTCTCAATTGAAGAATTCGCCTGATCACGAAAGGGAGGAAGAACACCTCGCCCTCTACACGTATCCACACTTCGGGATGGATTCCAACGCTTGGAACTTGTCTGCTAGGACTCGAATCTCTATTCGATTTGTGCACCGAGGAATCCCGAGACTTAGAACTCGTTTTTGGATCTCAAAAACTCTCTAGTTTCTGCCAAAAAGTCGGCTCCCTAAGTCTGCTCCCGATTAGCGTTTTTTAATCTCCTTCTTCTTAAGTGATTTAACCCTAATTCGGTTTAATTATGGAAAAACCCGAAACCCGGAATGGACGGTCCAGAAATACACGTGGACCATCCGTTCCAGCAAGCCAGAACGGACGGTCTGCTTATGTGGACCGCGCGT
>NW_010972109.1:368760-369131 GCF_000463585.1 Tarenaya hassleriana
ATAGCAGTATAACCCGAAATCTCTATTTCGGATATACAAGTCATAGGCAGTCTCTAGAAGACACTATGACTACCTATCTCGAATAGAGTTTGTTCGTGGTCTTACGAACGCTAGTGATGATTCCGGTTGATGATCCTTTTGTATCGCGATATCATGTGTCGAACATAAGGCATGGACAAGCCACCTTATCTGATTCGACTGCTTTCTCGTTCACTGAGTTCGCTTGTCTAAAATAGACGACGCTCGTCTATAGTGCGGCCACACATTTCTACAGTCTCGCTCACACGAGGGGCCCAGCAATATCTCTCTCTTTTACGAGAGGTACAAATCCCGTCTTGACTATCTACAATCCAGTACATGATTCGTTTCGT
>NW_010972109.1:370085-380501 GCF_000463585.1 Tarenaya hassleriana
CCCACGAAGATGTAGTACAGATGTTAGCTTCTATAACATGAATACCTGAGGCAGAAGCTTCACCAAGCTTCTTGTCCTTCAGATCCACCAAGTAAAGGTGACAATTACGCTTCCAGTATCCATACACTCCGCAGTAATGACAGTCACCCTTATCAGGCTTAGGCTTAGACGTAGAGGCAACTTTTGCCTTTTTCGCCGCTTTCTTTTTGGCTTTGCCCCGCCGCTTCTTACTGGAGTTGTTCTCAACAACAAGCACAGTCTTGGGCACCACGATATCCTGCTCGGCCGATTTCAGCATCTCATGCAGTTCGGCTAAGCTCTTAGTCATCCTGTGCATATGGTACTGCATAACGAACTGGTTATAGTCCTCGGGCAATGACATCAGGATCAAGTCTGCAACCAAGTCATCATCGAGCTTCACTCCCATACGCTCAAGTTCTTCAACATGAGCTCTCATGTTGAGGACGTGGGTGTTGACAGAGCTACCTCTCGGCATCTCCGTCTTCACCAGAGCTTTCAGCGTCTTGTACTTTTCAGTACGCGCTAGCTCCTCAAACATGGTCTTGAGCTGATTGATCATATCAAACACGCTCTTCCCCTCAAATTGCCTCTGCAGATTCGGGGCCATGCTTCCCAACATGAGACAGGAGATCTCATTGTCGTCAGTCTGATGCATCTGCCAAGCATCCTTGACGGCTCTCGGGGCGTTGGCCGCAGGCTCTGGTGGTAGAGCCCCTTCCAGGACGTATGACTTCTTATCGTGCTTGAGAACTATTCTCAAGTTACGATACCAGTCTAAGAAGTTCCCAATGTGACTCTTAGATCGTTTATGAGACTATGATATCAAATATCATTGTATACTCATCTCATCTGTACCGTTAAGTCTCAAGTCATATTCGACAATTTAACCTATTTAACCTAAGGTAAACCATATTTAAGCTGTGGGAACCACGATTTTTCACCCTGCCTCATAAAGATAATCCGACACACTCAGCTTTGGCATGACCCGTGTTATGGACGATCGATGCCTTGACAGGCGCTCTAGTAATGGGAGGTACACACTTAGCATTACATAACTAAGGGATTTTCGAAACCAGACTTAGATCAAGCATCTACTATCAAGCTATGAGAACCACCATTTCTCCATCTTGCCTCACCAAGATAATACGACACACCCAACTTTGGCATGGCCCATGACACGTACGATCGAGGCCTTGACAAATGCTTTACCCGTAGAGCTCCTAGATCTAACCGGTTTCTACTATCCATTCGATTATGTAATCCCAATCCCGAAACTCCCACTCAATCAAGCATATCTAATATCTTGATTAAGCTACATGCATTCATTCACTATGGATCATCCAAATGAACGAATCATATTATTCTCAATCACAGTTGACCGGTTTGAGTAACGATTGCTCAAACCAGATCCCGAAATAAAAAACCAAATTTTGGTGAAGCCTCGGGACCTAGACCGATCGGTCTAGGCCTAGACCGATCGGTCTACACGGCTCGGTCTCCAGGTCAAGGTCAGTCCAGACCAATCGGTCTACGCATGCAGACCGTTCAGTCCGGACCTATCGGTCCAACTGACATGCGAAACCCTAGACCGATCGGTCCAGAGGACCAGACCGATCGGTCTAGGCGAAAACATTATCAGATCTCTTTTCGTCGTTTCTGCCCCGTTTCAGACCCGAATTCGACTCAGTTTTCGCCGGCGAACTCAGAATTTGAAGCTCTTGCATATGCAACAATGAACAGAAAATCTACTCTAGATCCACAATCAAATCATGCATAGCATCAAAGCAAACACGGATTCAAACAATTAAAATCATATAACGTGCGTGATCGGGTTCTAACAAAAATTATGCAGAGAAACCAGGCTCTGATACCACTGATGGAATTCCTGGGATCTCTAGAGCGAATCCTATTCCTAAGAGATCGATTCTAGGGTTTGCGCAGCGGATGTAAAACAAAAATTTTGATAAAACCCTAAAACCTATCATGCATGATCTTGTAGAAACGTTAGAATGCTTACCTCAATCGATCTGGGACCTATATCAATTGATGTGTTCGTCCGATCACTGTAGGCAGGAAGAATACCTTGCCCTCTACACGTATCCACACGGTGGAAAGGATTCCAACGGTTGGAACTTGTCTGCTAGGACTGAAGAACACGTTCTTCTTTGCGCAAGGATTTCAGGGAGCTAACTCTTAGGTTTTCAACTCTCAAAACCTGTCAATCCAAGTCGTACCTAGAGGCTTAGGAGGCGTTCCTTAAAGTTAATCCCACTTAAAATCCTAATTAGAGCGAGTTTGGGAAATCCCGACGTCTGGACCGATTGGTCCAGGCCTGGAACAGAGCAACCAGGCTCTGATACCACTGTTGGGATTCCTGGGATCTCTACAGCGAATCTAATTCCTAAGAGATCGGTTCTAGGGTTAGTGCAGCGGAAGTAAAACAAAAATTTTCTAATAAACCATTAAAACCAAGCCTGGACCGATCGGTCCATGTCTGGACCGATCGGTCTGGAGCAATTTCCGGACCGAATGACTTTCACACATTACCTCCGGACCGACCGATCCACGTGTGTGGACCGATCGGTCTAGGTTGGCTGGACTGATCGGTCCAGACCTTCTGGACCGGTCGGTCTAGCCTCCGCTCCACTTGGATTTTCTCGTCTTTTCTCGCGCATTCGTCCTTTCCTGTGTGTGTGACCCTGTAGACTCATCCGATATAGTAGTATAACCCGAAATCTCTTATTTCGGTTACACAAGTCATAGGCGGTCTCTAGCAAGACACTATGACTACCTATCTCGAACAGAGTTTGTTCGTGATCCTATGAACACCAGTGATGATTCCGTTTGATGATCCTTTTGCATCGCGATATCATATGTCGAACATAAGGCATGGACGAGCCAGCTTATCTGATTCGACTGCTTTCTCGTTCTCTGAGTTCGACTGTCTGAAATAGATGACGCTCGTCTATAGTGCGGCCACACATTTCTACAGTCTCACTCATACGAGGGGCCCAGCGATATCTCTCTCTTTTACAAGAGGTGCAACTCTCGTCAGTGCGCGAGCTATGCGCTGGGATTCATTGGGAAAGCCTGTTACACATGCGAGAGGACACATACCGCCAGCTGACCGCGGAGTTTCTTGGCTCACTCCGCCTATTCATACCCCCGACTGGCGAGGCACATCGAGGCTACATGGCTTTTTGGATAGCAGGCCAGCAGTACCGCCTCACGATGGCACAGTTCGCCGACATCTTGGGCGTTCCTCACGGAGCTACAGCAGCCTTGCCCTTCATACACCCGGACCGACTCAAAGCATTCTGGAGAGACATCGGATCCAAGCGCTTCAAGCTCAGCCTCCTCAAGTCCACACTGATCCGACATCCGACGGTCAGATACTTCCACATGCTCCTTGCTCACGTCGTCTTCGGAAAGATAGAGCCTGGAGGGCTTAACCAGACCGAGCTGCTCTTCATCAGGTACGCCTTATCCCCTATCTATGGTGGGGACGATTGGAGCATGGGACAGGTCAACATAGCATCGCGAGTCGCCCTACGCTTGCATCAGATAGCCCGCTCAAATTCAGGCATCTATGTCCGATGCGGCGGCCTCGTCACCACGATTGCGCGAAGAGTCGGCGTGAACGTCGGACGTTATGTGCGTTCCCGCCTCAAGGGCGCCATAGTTCTCGACTTGGCTGCTCGGCGCAGCAAATTTTCGTTGGAGACCATTCGGGGCAACCATCTATGGTTGTACTACGACCAGCAGGGCACCAGCCAGCGCTTCACCTTGCCGAACATTCACTTACCACCGATCTCCATTGACGGACTCCGATTCCAGTTCTCTGCAGCACAGCAAGCTGGACTCGAGGAGGGCGCCTACGATGGCCCGTCAGCACCCCCATCTCCTCCAACAGTTCACACTACAGAAGTCGGCCCTTCGCATATGCACTCGCCACCTCCTTTTCCCCCGGCGGATTCAGCTCCATCGCCCGCCGCCTCCACACGAGCCCCAGATGATTACGGCTACACATTCCAGCCTCAGGACGACTTCCAGAGGTTCATGTATCAGACGATGCTCGATACGAGGGGCGCCTTAGACAGAGCCGTCTCCGATATGCGGAGCCACTTCGACTCAGAGATGACAAGCATGTATACCAGATGGTGCGGGACTTCTTCACAGCTCGTTGACCAGATGCAGGCACTCAGACTCCAGCATGATGCCCTATACACGGAGTTCCATAGCTTCCGCAGTCGACTATTCCCCGACGAGCAGTCGCCGACACCTATGGAGGACGACAGAGACGATGCACCGACAGACACTTAGTTCCCTGATCAGGTAGGCGTTTCCCCTTATCCGTTTTTAGTAGTGATGTAGTAGGCCTTTCCGATGTATTACTGGGACTCAGATTTTGTATACTCTGGATTTCTTCATCTATATGCGAGTCTCTATGTTGTTTTTCGGGTAACGTTTGTTTTTCTATGAGCGTTCATACCGACACACGAGAGATGAGCATCATTTTCCGAGAGACGACGATTGGATAGATTCTGGTTCATAGATTGCATGAGAGCTCTTGCATTTGACGTAAGTTAACTTCATTGCGAGCAAGCGAATTTCGCAGATCTAAGTTTCTCTACCCCTCTTATTGGTTCTTTTCATATGTCGTTTTCAATTCTACTTCTCCGGGCGCGAGTCTACACCGTGGACGGTGTATGGTTCAAGTCTGGGGGGGGTGGATAGATCCTTCCACGTTCAGGCCTATCTATTCAGGATTGCATTTAGTTTAGGTGCATTTTATCATGGCATATAGACTTAGGAAAATTTTTCACTTCTGCATATCACTTTGCATTATTTGCATTCACGTTTTCTTTTTCTTTTTTCCATATAGATGATTTTTGTTAGGTTTGCATGATTGCATATGACATATAAATATAGGGTCATATAGGTTCATGTGCATACCTCGGACAACCGTTTTGAACATCATTTGGAGGATTTTTTGGGATGATAGAGTAGGAATATCTTGATGATCTAGTGACTTTGTAGAGCGTGTTTGAACCGTGTTGAATTGATAGTCCTCCATACTTTCTATATATAGTTTGTGGGATGAGGTTGTTGTTTGGAACCTACGGAGTTGAAACGACTATATCCAGGTTATATGTTTCGTTTAGAACCTTTTCCGAGTCTTGCAGGTCGATGAAATCTAGTTCAACAAATGCCTTGGAAAAATAAAGCATCTCGACACTCCACTGTCAAAATCTCGTCAACAAAAATCGTTCGAGGACATGAGTGCATCGATTGATGGTTCGGGTCTAAGTTATGGGTCGGACATCGCATAAAAAGAAAAAAAAATACAGAAAAAAAAGGAGAAGAAAAGAGAAAAACGATGTCCTTCAACTTCAATGTCCTAGAAACCCGAGGTGCTAGCGTTTAATAGAGAAATTCTACAGAAAGGTAAAAATCCAGGTACGAAATAGAACTAAGATCGAAAAGGCTAAGATATAGATAAGGATAGGTTCGAAAATAGGCTTGGTGAGTTGTAGAGATTCTAACGGGTTCTAGGTGGCAATAAAAATCCCATGGCTAGGTAGATTAGTCTTTGGTAGGAAGATCATAGTAGACCGGTTCGGGTACGATTCTTGGAAAACTAGTATCGGATGGATGATCTGCTTTTGAGTCTCACGATTATGCTATTTAATGTTCGTCATTCCCCATTTTGCAGATTTTATTCCTTCATTCTTTACTCGAGGACGAGCAAAGGTTTAAGTCTGGGGGATTTGATAACTTCTATTTTTCTCTATATTTCCTCGACGTTTTTATAGGATTTATATGAGGATCATGTTCATTTGATTTTATTCCTTCATTCTTTACTCGAGGACGAGCAAAGGTTTAAGTCTGGGGGATTTGATAACTTCTATTTTTCTCTATATTTTGATAAGAGTTTGTCTAGGTTTTACGGGATAATCACATGCATTCATAGACATTCTAGGCGTGCTAGGACACAAAAACCCGGTTATGCTTTAGTTTTGCAGATTACAGGTTTCGAAGATGATTGGACTCGAAAAGGAGCCATTTGGAGAGTTAAAGGAGAAGTCTGGATGAGGTACTCATGTTGCAACATCAATATCTTTCTCCACAGAGAGTCCAAATCGTGCAAAATTGTTGGAAAGAGCACTTCAAGAGCTTCGCGTAGACACCAAAATCGCGTAAATCCGACACTGGAGCAGAAAGTTATGAGCGAAATCGCAAAGACCAGAAAATTGCCAGTGCAGGGCCGGAAGCCAGTGCAGGGCCGGATCCAATTGGATCCGGTCCGAGTCCGGAACGCAGAACTCGACCCCACGAATCTGGATCCGGTCCAGATCCACCTGGAATCGGTCCGGGTCCAGTCTAAAATCCTGTTTCGCGATTTTCAGCACCAGAATGGGAATAGGATTCTTGGGAGCCGCCCTAGGGTTATAAAAAAGCCCTAGCCACGTCCCAGAACAGGAGAGAGCCTTAGAGAACACCTAGATACAGATATTTGGAGAGCTTTTGGTGAGAGAAGAATACGAAGTTCACGGGATTTCGGGAAGAAGAAGGAAGATTCGATCGTGGAGACTACACATCTACATGAGACTTTCTTTCCTCTCTTTTATCTCTTTCTTTATGAGCTTTTTGTTGTTTTCTATGAACCGTGAGTAGATCCACGACTATGGGTTAGGGATTCGTATGTGTTTTGGGTATGTTTTGATTTGTTTCGGTTCTATTGATTTGCACTTTTATTGGATTGATGTTTGCTAACCCCTTGGTCAATTATCTTAGATTCTAAACTGCATAGAGATATGAGTTGGTTTCGGATCAAAATCAATAGGATAGATCGTATTATTCACATAGAGATATAGTTTAATCGATTTAGGGTTGATGATAGCGTTCTTCATGCATCTAGGGTTAACTTGAATAGATCGAGAGATTGACGAGTTACTTTGTAGGTAGTGAGTTAGTAGACCGAGAGGTGAATTCTCTATCTTTGTTGCTTGATGATTTCCGAATACAAATCATAATCGTGATTCTCGCATGCTTAGCATATACCCATACACTCGAATATGATCCCGACACCCATGGTCACCGTTGTTTGATAGTTTACTCGTTTTTATTGCATTATTTCCTTCTTCTCCATTCTTTCCACATATTTTCATCATCACTTCCACTTCTACTTGCTTTGATTTAGTTTCGATTAGGGTTTAGATTTAGCTACCGGTCCTTGTGTTCGACCCCGTGTTACGACGATCCGTATCCTTGCGGTGAGTTGTGAATCGGGTTATATATTTTAGACTCGGTACACACGTATCAGAAAACACGTGGACCTTCCATTCCAGCAAGCCAGAACGGACGGTCTGCCTAAACGGTCCGTTCGTTCCAGACCTTCTAGAATGGATGGACTACGTTCTGGACCGTCGGGTCTGGACCAGGCGAACCGTCCGGTCTGCCCTTCTGGTCCGTCCGTTCCAGACCCTTCCGTCTTGGTTTTTCCGTCGTTTTCTCGTGCGTTTTGTCCTTCCCTGCGTGTGTGACCCTGTAGGCTCATTCGATATAGCAGTATTGTTGGTTTAGTGCTCTATGATGTACTGTTTATGAGCTTTATTTAGATACATTTGATGTATTGATACTTTCTATGGTTTTATGAGAGTATTTGATTCATTACATGTTCTTGCATACTAGATGTGTTATGAAATCCATGTATCATTATGAATGATACTTAACTCCCTAGTCTTGTGTCATTATGGGAATGATGACATAATAAGACTAGTGTGATGTGTGATTGATGATCATAGCGATGATCATAGGTATTGGATACGATCACTGTCATAGGTATTCGTTGAAGAACGGAATACTGGATTGACCCGCATGAGATTGTCACATGGACTAGCGTCATGACTTGAATCTCATATGACGGTTCCATGATTGGATCCTAAGACCTGAGATATCTACGGAATCCAACATGAGGAGTTGTGTACTTTGATTACGTCAAACGTCCTGCGTAACAGGAGGACTATAAAGGCGTGTATCAGGTACGAAACGAATCATGTGCTGGATTGTAGATAGTCAAGACGGGATTTGTACCTCTCATATAAGAGAGAGATATCGCTGGGGCCCTCGTGTGAGCGAGACTGTAAATGTGTGGCCGCACTATAGACGAACGTCGTCTATTTCAGACAGTCGAACTCAGTGAACGAGAAAGCAGTCGAATCAGATAAGGTGGCTTGTCCATGCCTTATGTTCGACATATGATATCGCGATACAAAAGGATCATCAGCCGGAATCATCACTGGTGTTCGTAAGATCACGAACCAACTCTATTCGAGATAGGTAGTCATAGGGTCTTGCTAGAGACCGCCTATGACTACTTGTGTAACCGAAATAAGAGATTTCGTGATATACTGCTATATCAGATGAGCCTACAGGGTCACACACACAGGAAAGGACGAATTCGCGAGAAGAGACTAGAAAATCCCGGTGGAGCGGAGGCCAGACCGACCGGTCCAGAAGATCTGGACCGATCGGTCCAGCCAACCCAGACCGATCGGTCTAGAAACGTAGACCGGTCGGTCCAGAGGTAACGTGTGAAAGTCACTCGGTCCGGAAGTTGCTTCAGACCGATCGGTCCAGACGTAAAAATAAGCTCCAGACTGATCGGTCCAGACGTCGGAATTTCCTAAACTCACTCTAATTAGGGTTTTAAGTGGGATAAACTTAGTGGAACGCCTCCTAATGCTCTTGGCACGAATTTCAGACCCTAGGGAGAGGTTTGGAGAGTGAAAAACCTAAGAGAAAGATCCCTGAAACCTTTGCGCAAAGAAGAACGTGTTCTTTAGTCCTAGCAGACAAGTTCCAACCGTTGGAATCCTTTCCGCCGTGTGGATACGTGTAGAGGGCAAGGTATTCTTCCTGCCTACAGTGATCAGACGCGTTCTTCGATTGATACAGGCCCCGGATCGATTGAGGTAAGCGTTCTAACGTTTCTACAAGATCATGCATGATAGGTTCTAGGGTTTCATCAAAATTTTTGTTTTACATCCGCTGCGCAAACCCTAGAATCGATCTCTTAGGAATTAGATTCGCTCATGAGATCCCAAGAAACCTAACAGTGGTATCAGAGCCTAGTTGCTCTGCATGTTTTTGTTAGAACCCGATCACGCACGTGTTAGGATTTGAATTGTTTGAATCTGTGTTTGCTTTGACGCTATGCATGATTTGATTGTGGATCTAGAGTAGATTTTCTGTTCATTATTGCATAGTGTGCAAGAGCTTCGAATTCTGAGTTCGCAGGCGAAAATGGGGTCGAATTCGGGTCTTAAACGGGGAAGAAACGACGAAAACGAGATCTGATCACGTTTTCGCCTGGACCGATTGCTCTGGTCCTCTGGACCGATCGGTCTAGGGCAGCTCTGTCAACACCCATGTCCTCAACATGCGAGCTCATGTTGAGGAACTTGAGCGCATGGGAGTGACACTCGATGCTGACTTGGTTGCAGACTTGATCCTTATGTCATTGCCTGAGGACTATAACCAGTTCGTGATGCAGTATCATATGCATGGGATGACTAAGAGCTTAGCTGAATGTATGGGATGCTGAAATCGGCCGAGCAGGATATTGTGGTGCCCAAGACTGTGCTTGCTGTTGAGAACAACTCCAGCAAGAAGCGGCGGGGTAAAGCCAAAAAGAAGGTGGCGAAAAAGGCAAAGGTTGCCTCTACGCCTAAGTCTAAGCCCGATAAGGGTGACTGTCATTACTGCGGAGTGTCTGGACACTGGAAGCGTAATTGTCACCTTTACTTGAAGGATCTGGAGGATATGAAGCTTGATGAAGCTTCTGCCTCAGGTATTCATGTTATAGAAGCTAACATATGTACTATATCTTCGTGGGTATTGGATATCGGAAGTGCCTCACACATTTGTGGAAATGTGCAGGGACTAAGAAGAAGTAGGATGCTGGCAAAGGGAGAAGCGGATCTACGCGTCGGAAATGGAGCAAGAGTTGCTGCATTGTGTGTTGGCGTTTACGATTTGCATCTTCCTTCTGGACTTGTTTTAGAATTAAGTAGTTGTTACTATGTTCCTGCGATTAGCAGAAACATTATTTCTATTTCTTGTCTGGATTTGGATGGTTTTCGATTTGTGATTGAGAACTCGAGTTTGATGATTTATCGAGACAATATTTACTATGGTAATGGTTATCTTGTTAATGGTTTATACGTCTTGAATGATCAGCCTTCGAACTCGACATCGTCCATCTATAACGTGAGTACTAAACGGTTTAAGCCGAATGATTTAAACCCGACCTTCCTCTGGCATTGTCTTCTAGGCCATATAAACGAGAAACGCATTCAGAAGCTTCATCATGATGGTCTTCTGGATTCA